>NW_020273627.1:921604-1191228 GCF_003268045.1 Sipha flava | reverse complement strand
CCCCCCCCCCCCCCCCCAGAAAAGAATTGTATCTACGCTACTGGTATTATTATTATTATGTAATCCGCTTCTATATTAATATTTAATAACCCACTTATATAAAGGGTAAATAATATCGGTTCAAATACAGTTCCTTGTGGTGGTACTCTATGGTTTACTATTAGAGAATGACCCAGTTTATGGTTAATTTTTACAATTTGATTTCTTTCACTAAGATATGATATAATTCAATAATTTGTATTACCTCTTATACCTGCATCATTTAATTTTTTTATAAAATATTATGACTTACACAGTCAAAGGCTTTTTTAATGTCCAAAAATATACCTAGTAATATATCACTTTTATTTAACTTTTCATATATATTTACAAAAAATAGAGCATCACTAGTTGACCACTACTTGTCTACTGCTACTAGTTATTATCCATAAATTTCATAATTCTAGTTTTAATAAATTTTTCATAAATTTTGGATAAACTTAGGGACAGAGATATTAGTCTATAGTTACTATAATCTAACTTTTTGCCTTGTTTGTAAATAAGGATAACCATACATTTTTGAAAAACGATGGATATAATTAATTAAACAATATACGAATATAGGTATACCTAGGTAAATATTACATACTATATAGTATATAATATCATAGGTATATAAAATAAATTTCCGAAGCTCGTATAATTTATCTTATCGGTTTTGTCGCAAATTGTACAATGTTGAATTTTTTTTTGCCCCAGTTTACATACAACCGCCAAATTAGATCAAAAGTTGCTGTCAAAATAACGGATATCGTACAGTCTACTAGCTATTAATGTGCATCAATAGGTTAAACTCGTAGTATAAATTATTACAATTAAAATATGAATTGTTTGATATAATTATTTGATTAAATACAGTCGATTTATCTAATATTTATAAATTTTTTCACTTGATAATTAAAAATAAAAAGAAGAAGAAATTAATAAATTTTATGACTCTCTTTAAACATATTTTAAATGCATTTAGTCATAGCAAATTTGATAACTTTTCAGATTAAAATCTATTGTTATACACCTAGGTCATGCTATGTTCATTAATTTTTCGTTCGCGCCCCGAAGTTAATTCAGTGAAACCTATTAATTGTTATGAAGTCTTGAAAATAACTGGGATTTCTATAAATTTTAGCGTGAAAAAATAAATGTCTGCATAATGCAACATAACAACGGAGATGTTATTTTTTAATAAGTACATACATATTTATCCAACGTCTTTTATATCTTATAGTCATTATGTCTTGAGTGCTCCTTTATAACAATGGTCGTTTACTACAAAAAGTTTATTTTTTAATCTTTTAACGTTTTTTGCTATTTTCATATTCATTTTTAGAACTTGGTGATGATATATTTTTCAATATTTGTTAAAAAAAAAAATTTGACTATTAATTAAAAAAATGGCACTATAGTTATCAATAAAGTGTATAAATAAATATTTCACTTAAACTGTTATACTTAAAATAAATCAATAAATTGCATAAATAACGCGGTCGAGTTTTGATTACATTTCCTTGAATATTTTAACACACCGAACACTGTCCAAAAAGCTGACTGGACAGTTTTGTACAAGTGTTCGGTTTATCCTTTACAGTATCCACGGTAAAATTCGTAACTGCAATAAATACAATTTCCATTTTAAATGGGTTTCCTTACCTTTAAGTCATTCTTAGACATTTGTGAAACTATGTGAATCAGCGATTTAGAAGATATTGATATCAGGGCTGTAATTTACATATTAATATGAATATACTGTATATGCAGTTGCGTGCCCAAAAGATGTGGGTACATCCATAACCTCTTATTTAAACGACTCAATATCACAACTATGGTTTATCCAAAACGTATATAATTAAAAAAAATTAGCTGTATAAACCATTTAGAGGGTCTCTCCTTTAACTAGCTTAACTGTAATGTTTTCGACTTCATACCCAAATCCACTAAAACCTATTATTATATTTATACATTTCTCTCCCCTGAAACCCATTAAAAATTCCTAGGCATGCCAATGCTCACAAGTGTTTAACGAGAAGTCAAATACTGCGAACGTGCATAATTATTATTGCGTACGATTTATTGAAATCCTATACACACTGAACCGCCGGTCGTTCCGTCGGTTGTCAGTCCCTGCGAGGTATATCTAAATTTAGTTAACGGCATTGGGAAATTACATAATTAATATGTACCGCTCGTACGCTCGTCAAGTAGATTGTTATTTAATAATTATTATTAGGGTCGCATACGATTTATGTGCATTTTAAAACGAAGAGAGTATTTTTTTTTCCGTTCCGCGTGTGTGTTATTATACGCTACACGTTTCAATGTAATTAATGTTGAACAACTATTTTTTATTTTGAATTTTTTGGCCATGAGGGGTGGGAGAGTGAAATTCAATATTATACGTACATGTAATAATGTAATTGTAAACAATAAATACACACTAATTGCCGTAGTCGTTATTGAGTTCTGAAAAAACTTTTGACGATCGACCGTATGTTATTATAACATATGGATCAACGCTATTTGTTCGTTCCCTTAACCATACGGTTACGGTTATAAGTGTCACGCGGTTATTTGTTTCGTGAAAAAAAAAATTGTGTCGTATTTTACGTGAAAAAAAAATTACAAATTAAAACGCATCATGTATAAAAACCATATATTTTGATCGTCTAATCCGTTATTGTTTTGGTTGAAACGCTAAACGTGGTTGTTTATATTATCACAGTAATATAAATAATATACTGCTATATGTGCAAATAGTATTGGTACACCGCACGCATCATTGAAATGCAGAAAATTATAATAATAAAAAGTGTACTTGAAATAATAATGAGATGTCTATGTGATAAGTATATAATTATAATAATTGGGAGCAGGCTTTTTTTCAATTTATTATGTGAATTGTAAGTATTTCTTGTTTTCATACATTTTAATGTATTCTAACTAAACTGGAACGGCAGAAACGTATGAATCTATTCATTAGTTCACGACACTTCGTTGGATTTTTCCTTTCTCACTTGTTCGGTAGTAATAATAATAATAATAATAATAATTTTGCCACTGCGGTGAAAAGCAGACGGGATTAAAATTCAAGTCTCAAAATGAAAGGAGAAGAATAACAGGGTGGTTTTTTTTCCCCTCCGGATTCTCGCTAACTGTCTTTACATTTCACCAATTAAAAACTATAAACCATTGAAATGTTTTCTACAAACGCACGAGCACAAACCCAATCAGACCAGTCTCGGGTTATATTATACGTGTTGTAACTACTTCATAAAATTATTAACGTCATGATGCATTGACGTGAAAAACAAAATAACATAAAATATAAAATCATTTCACCGTAAGAATTCCGAAAATGCAATTTTTGTTTTTAAATTTAATGACGTGTTAAGTTTCAACAGTTCATATTTACGATCGTGGTAAGCCCAAATGCTCAATATGTTGGTTGTATATTACTATCAACTAATGATGTTACTCATAAATTAATAATAAATTAAATAATAATTCTAGTTCTGTATCATCGAAAACAAAATATTATTTTTATAACAACATAAGTATTTGGATTAACTTTTTTTAAATTGTTATTTTTGCCAAACGACCTATTATGAGTATAATCATCCAATTGTTCAAATCAAAAAAAAAATTTGTTCATCAATAAAATATTTAAATTTTAAAATCAATCTGGACAATAAAACTTTGCGAAACCGAATACGTTATATCAAAAATATTCTGTTCGCGAAACAGTATTGTGCAATGAGTTGATGAAAAAAACTATGTTTCTACATCATACATTTTAATTGACCAATATTTTTGAACCACTTTTTTAATAATACAGTATCAATGCTTGATTTTTTCAAGCTAATAAGTGCAATATTATTATTGATTATATTTTTTTTCGATCTTCAACTGTGAAAATAAAAAAAAAATAAATATATTATGCTGCATCCATTTAATTTAGATTCGATGAAGATTTTTCGATGGAGAAAATATTTGTAAAGTATATTAAATATACATACTAAAAAAAAATTCCAAAAAATTATTACTTCTCTATTATAAAATCACTTACACATCTTAAATAATTTTTCTTTCTTATTATTTTTCTGATAAATTAAACATAAAGTTTGTTTGAGCAATCTTCTACTTAAGAAAAAAAAATTAGTACTGATCATACAAGTGTGATAACTCCTCTGTTGTTTGATCAACGTGGAGTATACTTCAAACTTCGAATTAATTTAAAAGTAATTGATAAATAAATAAATAAATAAAAAGTTACTTTTATAATTGTTTCAAGTAATTAACGTAAATTTAATATTGTTGTCAGCTGCTCTGCAGAATTCTAGAAAACGTCAACCCACTTCGATAAAGGATAAGGATTGATTGCCTCTAATATGGTCATTTGTCACGCCACATAATATAATGAACACTAAAATTATTGAAGCACTTAAAATTGTACTAAAATTGTTTCCCATATCAGATACTGAGTCACTTAAAGTATCAGATAAACCTTTACGATAACGCAATGTAACACAAAAACAAGATATTATTTAAATTATTTAGGCAGTTGTGTTCATCATAAATTAAACTATTTATCAAGATTTATTTTTTATTTTACACATTTTAGATAAATTTAGAAAACGATAAAAATAACATTGAAATAACATTTTCTAAAGTTTTATTCAAAAAAATTAAGAACACTAATTTTCATTAATTTTTACCATAAAGGAACATATAAAAAAAAAAAAAAAAAAAATCATTAATTTGTATATTATAATGATGCTTTTCTGTTGGTACTTCCAACTACTTTATCGAACTGTGGTATTTTTTATTATTATTATTATTTTTTGTTTTTTATATCTTTTGTGATCCAATTTCGTTGGAGTATTATAAGTTGCATGTTTTTCTGTAAATGACAAGTGAACTCCAGTGGTGTACGGAAAGATTGTAATTCCTCTATGTTATTCTCTTTTAGAGTTCAAGTGGACTAACGGCTATGATTTGATCCCTTATTCATATATGGTCAATTGTCATTACCGTTAATTTTGAGTATGCACCTGATGGGATCAAGTTGAATTTAAATGAAATTGTGTTGAATATATTTTTTTATACCATTTTAAAAACGATCGGTTACTTTCCATTAAAATACACATACAAATAATTTTACAAAATAAGATTATGAACTATTGGTAAATTATATTCAGAATTATATTTCTTTGCCAAATTCTTCAAAATGGGCCCCGTATTTATAATATAATATAAAGATAATATTACTCCCGACATCTAGATGATCATCAATAATTACTTTCAAATAATTCGAAAGATAAAACTAAAATTTTCCCTCCATTTCATACTTTTGTTCCAAGTCGAGGAAATACTTTTAAACGTCGTTTAATGTTACTTCGAAGACAATTAAGAGCCAATATCCTTATAAAGGATGACTATCGCTCTTAATTATCATTTCAACTATTGGGAATACAGTATTAATTAGCCTTTGTCATAAATATAAGGATATAAAATGATTTATAAATACATTTTCTTTTGATCGTACGCAGTCTCGTCACGTTTAACGACCATTAGATATTATTAGTAGGTATTCGTTTGATTTCGCAATAATTCCAATAAAATATTAAATAACATAGTTACCTATGTAAATTAGCTGATTAAGTCATCGTTTCCGTATACTGTATAAATGTAAATTATTTAATGTTCATAAAATATCGAATTGAAAAAAGTTTGAATGAAAGAAACGCTAGAAAGAAAATTAAGTAATTACTTCTCTTCTGATAATAGTGGTTATCAAGAGTTGATTAAAAATAAATAAAGATGAAATCAGTTACGTAATGTAAATAACAAAAATTTATCGATAATGTAATTCAAAAATTTTTTTAAAAATTCCAACACGGACAATTTTTCATTTTGTTTTTGAATATTGATAACGTTATATCGTGCTGTTGACGAGACGTAGAAAATAATTTATTTGCTCAAGACGAAACTATCAAGAAGAACGCGTGTACACTCTGTGCATTAAATTCTTCGCAGCTTGTGAAAACTCATTAATATTCTAATTTGTGTGGACGTGCGCGCTGTGACAAGACCGGCTACACTTGTCCGTAAAGTTTAGTAGTGTTTCCCTGTAGTATTATACAAGAAGCGTGTACGGTTGTACTGCCACGGTAGTCATCTAAGTGCATGGGAGCCCATAAGTTCATTTTCAGGGGGTGGGGAGCAAACTGGAACCAAGTATTCAAACACGAATTTTAAATGTTCTAACCACTTATAAGTATTTAAGACTTATAAGTAGATAGAATCAAGACCTGTAAAAAATATTATTGAAGTAAAATAGAACCATTACGAGAGACAAAATCAATAAGCGTCCAAATTTTGTAGTTATTTCATCTTTTACATTATATTTTAATGATTGTATATTAATCTGAAAATAACAATAGTACATTTTGCTTTTATAGAGCAAAAGTGTGAATATTTTTTTCAATAAAACCAATTTCTTTAGAGTCTCAATTTTTAAATTTTTGTACACCTATCATAAAGAGCCACTCTTCACTCATTGTTGATCTTATCTATGAATTAACTCGCGTAGCGTACTGAATGACCATTTGAAGTTACCATGTAAGTTATTGGTGGTAAAGTTAAGTATATGAAAATACAATTTTTAAATTCAGGAAACAAATCACATTTCTTTATCAATTTAGTATAGTCTTGCATTATGCAATATGTGTTTCCACGTTTAACAACACCGATTGTATGATTGGTGATTGGTAATCAATCTAAAAGTAATTTTCAATGGCTAAATTCACTGTATGGAAAAAAATCTAAGCCGTGGCATGTTTTCTCTTATCAATGATATTATTTTATATAAAATTACTTTAAAACGCTTTTGTCAAGGCTCAAGAAAAACGATTTTTGTAGTTTTAAAATTTTCCCGAGGGGCGACATGTTCCATCTCTTTCCTCTCCCCCTCCCGTAGTCAGCGTTCATATCCAAGTACACCGGATTCCGGGCAATAACCTCGACCGTGGAGATAGGTAAACGGGTGTGAAAAAAAAAATTAAAAAATAGGCACACAAGCGAGAAGAGATGACGTCGTGTCATGTACAAAAACTTATGACTGTAATGCGTACACACGTACAAAAATATACAAAAGTCCGACTGACAAGCCACGGGAACCTTTTCACCCGGACTGAAAACACAGATGGTCGCAGTCGGTAATTATAACGTTCCAAAATATATATATATATATATATATATGTATATGCATGGATATTATTTTAATCCTTGACAGTTTTCCGTGATGGACACTTTGGTCGCAATGACCGATGATGAAGATAGGAGTGAAACGGGTGGACGAGGGGGTTTTCATGAGTGCGTGCGGTGGAAACAAAACGCATACACTATTCGTGCATTTCTCTCCGTTTACAATTATGTGTGTTTGCGTATTTTTTCACTCTGATAAATAACGTGCAGGTTTTCAAAAACGTCCGCACTCTTTCGCTCCTGCTCTGCACCGTTCCCGCCGCCGACAACTCACTCACCCATTTCGTCCACCCACTCGTTCCCAATGTGAACGTGACCACATGACCGAGTGCATCAATCATAGTTTTCGCACACGTTCACATCTGCTTTCCACCACTTCCCCTCCGTTCCCACAACGAATTTGTCGTCTATCCCAGACCCCTCGTGTTTTCCGTCCAATACGCGTACATACCCGAGCACTTTATATACATAAACGCATACACCGATGTATATTATACATTTATACATTGGATCGTACTCGAGAATACTGATGGATAACCTAACCTTACAATCCTTTTCGAGACGGTGCGATTCCCTAGTCTACATCATCATAATCCGTTACGGTTTTGAAACCGTGTGCAGATGAATAGTTTTTCTTTTGTTTTTCTTCGGATAACCGTAACGACAATAACCGTTTTGACCGTGTATTATCGTTCTGGCGAAATAATACGAGTGTGTTGTACGTTCAGTGGGTTGCTGGTGGTCGAGTAAATAACTCTAGTAGCTTAGTAAATAGAAAAAATTATTTTATAATTAGCTAATTTCAAAATTAATAACATCTGAGAGTCCGTATTTCGGTGATTTTATTTTAATTCAATTTTAACTTGTTACATTAATGACAAACGATAATAAGTTAATTTATTATTTTTTTCTTTGTTATGTGAATCTCGTGTATCATTAATCAACGTTTATACCTATAAAACGTTGCTTTCGTTTGATGTAGAAATATGTATTTTATTTTATTTTAAGGACTATTATAGTACAATTTTTAACTCTAGATGAAGTAGACACATTCTTTACTTATATGTTATAAATAGTAAATAAATAACAAACATAGATAAGGTGCTTATCTGTATTATGTTAGTAAATTTGATATTATACAATAGGGTTCATAAATTCTATAATTTTTACCAGACGTAACCAATTATGTTACGATGTAACCTGGAGTAATAACTGAAAATAAAACAATATATGTAAAACAAAATAATGGCCATAAGCATTAATCATTATGATGAATCTGTACGGTTGAAAATCATCATAGACATATGATAATAACAGTAAAATAGAAATTATGCTTAATCCACGTTATCAACACAAATTATTAACAGATACATTTATAAATCAAGTTCAGTCGTTTACTTTTTACTTAAAAACTCACTTTATGGGTTTCAATTTCTTTGCAAATTGCAAATAATTATAGGGAATGTAACTAAATAACAAACCAACGTGATTCAAAGACAAATTTATCATTGAACCGTATTTATGAATTAAAAATCAAAATATAAAGACGGTCACCGGGTTAGACAAAGTATATTGAAAATTGCCACATTAACGAACTAAATGTACTTAATGTTAATGGGTTTTGGGTTCTATAAAGCACCGCATTAGACGACTAGTTTATATTGGTACTTTGCACAAGAACAAAAGTTTAACAAAACGCATTATTGTGTACGAATATTGGACACATAATAATATATGATTTGGAATTTTCAAATACTTTTATACGCGTACAAAGGCATTTGTGTCTTTTCTTTTTCTTTTTTCTTTTTTTTGACTAGGTATATGCATCTGGTTATTAAAAATTTAATAATCTACCAACGCTGTATTGACATACAGCATAAAAGAAAATTCATGCGTACGGGTTGGTGAAATGATAAAAAAACGAAATGAAACAACGATTAAAATACATATTTATATAAGCACACACAAACGCGTATTCACTCGAATATATTTATACGTATTCGAGAGAAACAGAATGTTGAATGATCAAACAATATAATTCACTGGTTCTTCTTCTATCTCTTGTTCATTTTTTTTTTTTTTTTTTTTTTTTTTGTTCACCTTTAATTACCATAAACACCCCAATGTGAAAATGTACGAAAAGTGCGCATGACGTCAGGAAATATAATATACATACATTACATGCGAGTATTATGTTTTCCAAAAATTCCGTTACATATATTATCTACGGGATTTTATTGTTGACATGACAAGTAAGACCCCTCGTCTCGGGTTGATAGCTCCGCACACGATGATAACAATAATAATACAACGCACAGGCGTTACAGTTGTAAGCGCACGCGCACGCACGCACCACACACGCCTAAAATAGCAGATACATAAAATGATAATAATAATAATAATAATAACAGTAATAACACAAACGCGGATACTAATGACGAACAATAAAAAATGAAATAAATAATTTAGGAAAAAAACGACCGGACCAGTAGCAAGCGGTAGGGGGTGGAGAAGGAAAAAAAATTACCCAACTCGTCTTTTATATGGGTTAACGCGGTGCGCGGAACGCACAATAACGTATTGTTTACCATCGTCCTCTGACAGATACATTATTCAACGTTTCCCGGTTACTGTTGCAGCCACCCGTCCAAAAGCTTCGTTTCGCCACTCTTTCATATCACTCCGTATACACGCGAACCGACGTGCCCCCGTCTGCTCTCGCGGTGTTCCTTTTCGTTCCGAGCGGCCAGTTAAAATACGCCGTCCCTTTGTACGTGCACACGCATCCGCGAACTTCACCCTTTGCTGCGCGACGGCAATGTCCTCCGTTTCGGTCCGGTGAAGTTTCGCTTGCGTTTCACTCCCCCCCCTCCCGTGCGCTTTTCTTTGTCGTGGAGAACCGAGGTGTCTACTCGTGGACACCGGCCGACGATTTTCCTCCCATTCTCGACGACCCGTGGATCACTCTTTTGTTCCGTCCGATCTCGCGAGACGACCACGGTTCTGTTTGTAGTAATGCGTGTCATTATATCGAGCATTATTATATGTTGCGAACTGTGCGGACGACGTTGTGCTCCATTTGATCACTTCGTGTAGCCTTGTCACGGGCGGATTTAAGGGAGCATAACCCCCCCCCCCCCTTGGGACTAATCTATCTACTTAACAAAGCAAAGTATTATTATATGATATACGATATAATAATTTTAATAAAATATCGTCAATGGTCATTGATGAATATGGTACCTATTTTATATATTTTTTTTATAAATAAATAGCTCACTTATGTTGTTAATTATATGTACTTACCCATATTTTAAAATGGTTTCAGATGAAAATTGATACCAATAATGAAACTATTTAAACTTTGTCATTATTGTGAAAAAAATGACTTACTTATGAGGGACTCAAAAACATATTCTATAATTTAAAATTTTATATAGATTTAAAAAACCAACTAACTAAATTCTTAAATCTCCTTCAACCCCTCCTTGGGTTAGGGATAAAACCCGCCCCTGAGCCTCGTGTAACATCGTGTAAGACTCATCAAAATGCTCTCGAGACGCAAAGTCAATTCTTCTATTTCGTCCGAAGGTTTTAATCGAATAATGCATCGCGCTCTCGGAAACTGTTCAGCTGGACCGTTGCTACAGTACCATTACAAACGTTCAAACAGTCCTTTAAACGAAACACAATTCGATGGTTTCAGTATAAAATTGTTAACTTGAACATTTTTTTGTTATTTTTTTACCCAAATCGAAACGGATCTTAGATTATTTAACACTTCAATAGTATTCCAGAGTAAAATATTTTTTCATTTTTATTTTACAAATATTATTTATAATGTTTAAGAGGTTTTAATCAATTTTGTAATGATTTATTATTGTTTTTAGAGTATTGACCGCGAGGTCGTTTTTTTTTTCACAGTACATATTGTACTGTTCATACTTTAGTTTAGAGCTCTATGGATTTAATAACCATATTAGTTGAATAATTTCTTTTTTCCAGTCTTTAAACAGTTCAAATTTTATTTTAAATTACTCACTCTTACAAAACAGAAATCCGTCTAGTTTTTCGTAGTATAGTAAATAATTTGTTCTTATGATGTATGTCATATCATAATATTATCCCTACTATTTACAGCACACTAATCAATGCATTTTCAAACAAATATTTGTATTGTACCATGGTTTAAGCCCTACAAATAATATTTCCTTGTCCGTTACACACTAGGTGATTAATAATATAAAAATTTTTTTAAAATTATTTGATATTGTAACCGTTAAAATCTTTCATGTTAATTTTTCCAGAACTGTATGATATATTTTTAAATATATTTTGTACTACTAATTACAGTAATAGTGGTCAAATAGTATCTTTCAATCGTGCTCTATGTAGGTTCATTCAACAATATTATTCGGTGCACCGTAAATGCGCATGCATCGCGGCCATTTTGTAATATACCACCTAAACTCCGCATACAAGGTTTTTTTTTTTACTCCTTAATTCCGCATTTTTTTTTTTTAACACCCTAACTCCGCACATCATTTTTTTTATACATTTTTGTACATAATTTAAAAAAAAACAATCGGTATTCTATCAATTGGCCATCGTTATATAATTTTATGTTTTTATTTATTGTAACAACTAAAATCTAATAAAATAAAAAAATTTATAATAATAAAGACAATTTACAACAAACATCGTAGTCGTTCATATAAAATTAAATGTAATACAATTATAATGTAAATTAAAACTAAATATTATTAAATGGTGTCAAACTTTTTATAAAATTATATCTATCAATTATCAACTGTCGTTGTATGTTTTTATTTATAAATTCCATATTGGTATTTTGTTTAATTCTAACTATCCAACTTTCATTATTTTTAGTAGAATTCATTCGTATGTGAGAATCCATTTGCATAGCTAATAAGTTTTTAATAAAAACTGCAATATTTGGATGTTCTGAAGTAAATAAATTACCAAAGATGACATGAAAAGACTCACAGTTATTTGTTGTCCTCTCCAGTGTTGCTTCTTTTTTGGTCCAAATACTGGGTGGAAATGTTGCATCGTTTTTTATGTATGTTTTGTCTAAATAGGTGATCATTTTTTTTAATTCGTGAATCCTTGGATTGATAATTTTTAAAGTAATTTTCAAAACACAGTCTATGCCATGCGGAATTTTGATGTTAAAAATATTTTTAGAATGCGGAGCCACGGTACATTAATTTTTTTGACCATGCGGAATTACGGGGCATGCGGGGTTGCGGATTTACAAAATAATTTTATTCGTGCGGAGCTACGGTGTCGTCTATATTATCACCCTTAATGTAATTTGGTATTTTAATTCACAGTCTCCTAATATTAATAACCTATACAAACATCTTATTGTTTTTCGTATGGTGATGTATAGTGTATAGTAATTATGTATATGGTTTTTTAACTATGTATTCTTTCGTGTTACTGATATTCAAAATACGAGTAAGTAAACATAACCGAAAGTATTAAAATACACAAACATAAAAAAAAATGACAAACTTTTGAATGAAGTCACTTTTTTTCATTAAATTATTTATATTGAATAACAGAAAGTCGATTCTCTTCTAAAACAGAATGTTAAGCAAATTTAATAGAGAATATTTCATAAATTAACCTTTTGTAATTTATTATGATAAATATGAAGCCGATTTGAGAACTCTATTACATGAACTATTTAAGTGTGATTAAAAATTCTTAATGTTAACTCAAAATTTATTACATGTATATGTTACGAGCAAAGTAGACTATTGGGCAATGTTCACATTACCCGGTCTATGTATACATTGCCCGCTGTTTTTGGGCAATACATTAAAATACTATTTTAACCGAGCAGGGTAATACTTTCACCGGTCCAAGTATACTTTACTCGTAGTAAATTAGACATTGTAACTTAAACTATTAACTATAATATTATGAAATCATTGTCTGTTAGTACTTAAAAATACCTATACTAGTATAAGCCACGAGGTACCAATATACAAAACTCACAATATTATCTCGTAAATTATCGTCGTTTTAAGATTATACTATCAGTAAATCGGTTTTATCTTTTAGATATCGTACAATAATTATTACTGCAATCATTAAATCGTACAACATGTGAGTTGTTAATACTATTTAGTACAGCGCAGTTGAAAATCGTGTCGTATTGTTATAGTGTTAAATTAATTGAAATAGAAAGGCAATATTTAAAAAATTTAGAAATTACATTAAAAAAAAAAAAAAATGTTAATAGTACATATTTAACTAAAACTAAATACGATGAATTAATATCTGAAGTAAAACAACAAGTAAAAAACTGAAATCAAGATGCCATAAACTTTTGAAAAAATATGATGTGATAACAGTATCTGATGTGGAAAAATTAATTGTTCCAGTGCGTGAAGATGAATGTGTTGATAGGTAGCTAAATATAAATATAAATATATAGGTAGCTACCTATATATTTATATTTGATATAGTTCCTGATAATTTTGCCTACATTGCCCATCATAATCGGGCAATATCATAATGCCTGAAAGTCTACTTTACCCGTAACATATAAATGTGTAGATCTGATATATGATATTTGCTCCAAAAATACATTGACAAATATTAAACAGTACGAAAAACTCCGTCGCTCAAAGCACTAAAAGTGTAAAAGAAAATTTTTAAACTTTAAAATAATTTAATGCAATAAGACTGTATTATATAATAAACAAAGTTATCATTTTAATGAGGTTAAATGTAATAATTAAAAATAAAAATAATTTTTAATGCCGTAAAATTTTTTATTCTGAAATATTTTAGATTCGAAACTCTTATATCACGTTTAGATAATATAAAAAATTATGTAAAATCATATATTTAATTATTTTATTTATTTTTTTTATTTATTTTTTTTATTATTATATTTATAATTATATTTACTCACAATTATACAAAAAATGTCCTATTAAGTTAAGATCTACATTACATATATTAATATTGAACAAATCGAACAGCAATAACATATTGAAATACCAATTGTGAGATACACATGCGCATAATTCACATACGATTACATTTATACCTTACCTGAATAACGGTTTTCTCCGTGATGAAACCTTAGAGATTATCAAGTACTCGTTTGCGCATAACGAGATGAAACGCACATTTGAATAATATACTGGATTAGGACAAGCAATAATCATACAATACATAATATGTTCTCGTATACACACCAATTACTTCCGGCGTATACTAATGAAAACTAATTATTAACTATTATGTTCCACAACGTTTTCACGTCCATCCCCGAGGCACTGTATTTTCGTTTTGATGAATGTCTTATACGTTTATTATATTTAACATAATTGAATCATATTCATAAAACATTTATTTTATCCATAACTTAAAAAAACATGTTTCAAAATAATTGTTTAACATATTAATTATGTTTACTGACCAAGGATCAAGTTGCTAATAGAATTTCTTAATATTATCATAGTCTCATAATCTCTTACTTAATCGAATTACAAATTATTTTAATTATTTTGATGTTCAAGTACTGTGAAGTCAATTACTATAGCAACGAGATGAAGCCAAAGCTCAAGTTTTTAGAAGGATCGTTGTTGCGACAGGAGAATGTTGTAAAAATACGACTGACGCAAGAAAAATCAAGCTAATAGACAAATAGTAATAAGATCCGAAATGCTCGCCCAGGTAGAAACGCATAGCTATAAGCGAGCGTATAACACAGCCACTTCTCTGCAGCAGATATTTTGTATGAGACCGGATTTAATGATAATTACGTTTGTTTGGTAACAGTTTTCGCCGTACACATAATGAAGAAGTAGAAAAAGTGAGATGAGCAGAATATCGTGTATAATTTACACTTTTAACATTTATATACACTCCGCGTGTACAGTAGAAGTTTCTCCGTAAATGTAAGAGTGGAAAAATCTTTTTCTTTTTCTTTTTTTTTTTTTTCTTTTTTTTTTTTTTGGCGTAAAATCGACGGTTGCGACCAGTATCACTTCCAGCAGTAATTTCCGCCGAGACTCGATGACTATAGAGAATGTATTTCGGTTGTAATATTACGTACAATAACAGATTTCTTAGAACAATATCATGTTAATAATAAACAGAACTAGAAAAACTTTTGAAATTGTTTCTCGAACTGTTGTCAAGAACAACATATTAAGTGTTGAGAAAATTGTCAAAAGAAAACTACTATATTTTAGAAATGGATTATTATTTCATGATTTTTTTTTTTTTTTTATTATTATAATGTCATTGTTATAGTATTAAACAAAAGACAATGAATAGTTTATGTATATATATATATATATATATATATATATATATGTATGTTGTGTACATTATTGAATGTGACACCATTTGTTTATTTTTATTTTATTTTTTTTAATTGATTTTCATCTGTCAGCATTCATCAACAATATGGTATATCTAGGAGATGTTTACCCTTCTTGTTATGATAATTCTCCTTATAATGTTAAATTAAATAAATTTTAACTAGATACAAGCATGTACTTGATCAAAGCGCACACGGGTGTATGTCATGAATTCATAACTCCAAAATTAAATTAAAATAATCCGAACTATTAATATATCTAAGACAATTTTTTGCAATTTTCCTGTAAAAAAAAAATTTTATGCTAACGTTCAAAAATGTTCATATCCCTTCAGAAATTTTGGTACTGAAGAGGTGTTTAGTAGATTCATATATTGAAATAGTGTATACGCAAGATAAAATGTGGAGAATGGTTTTCGATATCGACAAGATTCAAAATAGAACAGTCATAAACTCTTCTCTAAATTTATAATCCGGTAAAGAATACAATAACAGTTATTAGTTTATTACAATAACTATTTGTAAATAGTAAGAAAACAAGTAATATGTATCTACTATAAATAAATAATATAATAAATAAATAATATATATAAATAGTAATAAATAATAAATAGTATACATTTAAATGGATACTAGGTATTTAATATTATACAATTTTCACAATATGTAAAATGCATAACATTTCTAGAATAAACATTTTAAAGCATTGAATTATACATTCGTTTCAGAAACTTGTATTTTGCTATAACTTAGGTACAATATTTATTAAAAATTAAACTAAGTCATACTTTTTGACCTTATGAATAAGTATGAGTATAAATCTAAAGGAGTTCAATTGACATTAAACAGATAAGCATTGGTTCTTAAATCCTGAATTGCTTTCAGAATTAGCTACTATTATATTATGCTTTATTTACAACTCGGACTAAAGGAAGAAATAACTACCAAAAACTTTTGACCATAATGCAACATTTTTATATTTAAAGCAGTATTTCAAAATTTGAAAACAGACTTTGTTAACATGTGTTTTTTATTATTGTAAAATATATAAATGGTCAATAGTGTACCGCTTAACTTTGAAATTTTTAATTTAAATAAAAACGTTGTATCAAACGAATATTTTATATTACTTATAATAATATAATTATCTGTTGTCTATACGTAAGTATAGAGATAACAAATCAAATGGAATGAGTGAAATGGGCGTATAAACTTCCAGCGGTAATTTGACAATATCAATAATGATGCTAATGATAAAAATAATATAATTTATAGACTTATTCGCGACGGATAGATGTCACTAAGTTAGCTTTATTAATTGGATAAGTGGGTAATGGTTAAAAGCTTAATAGAAAGAAAATCACTATCGATTAATAATCATTTATAATATTTATTATTATCATCATTATCGTACTTTTCACGATATTTTGATTTTTAACGTGTTTGCAGATGACGGCAAATATGGAGGGTAAGAGGAAGGAAAAAAACGAGGAGAGTAACAATAAAGAAAAAATAACTTTAAAACCATGAATAATCGTCACCCAGCGCTATAACTAGGTTGTGGAAAGTGAAACATACAAAGTTTAAATAGATTAATGGGTGTTATACATACACACGTAGAAAGGAAATGGTCTCTCAGCCCCGTTCTGGTCTTGATACCCCCAAATTAGTTTCACCGGGTTTTCTCGTCTATACGTTCCCCGAAAGGACGCGTTGGCGGGCAAGTAGTAGACGCTCGAACGGGAAGGGACACTTTCCGAAGAGGGTAGAGGAAGGATATAATAGCTGTAAGGTCGTGAGAGTTAGCCATATTGTTTCAGATGATTTAACACCGGAGGTAAATAATAGTCGCCTCTTATTATGTGTTTATTAAAGTTTCTTTGTTTCCCATATGCGCGTTTTACAGTGCATATTTATATACGTGTATGCGTGCGTGCGTGCCAAGCCTTCGGGTTCGTCGCCACCACCGTTGTCGCTGGAGCTGCTGCTACTGCTCGATCGGCGCATGGAAACATGGTGGAACGCGGAGATTTTGAAGCAGATTTATTCTTTACCACTCCTACCCCAACTCTTTCCCTACTCCAGTCATCCCATTAATGGTGATCTGTTCTCGACAGCGGACTGATTACTCGTTCACCGTTCCGTTCAAACCTCTCACCTCCACCCGCATATAAGAATTATTTTCACTCTTCCCCCCTACGTTATTATTATAATTTATCCTTAACCGGACGATGGCAGCGGCGTAGCAATACGGATATGGAAAAACGAACTAATACGAATAGATATATTATGCTAACAAAAAACACAACTAACAATTGTCATAATCGACTTCAACCGTACAACAAAGACTTCATTTTTATTATTATTATTATTATTAATTTTTTTTTTTTTTTATTGGCCGTTTGCAGGAAGGACGGGATTGTGCGGGATGGGAGCTTTATAAATAAAACATAATATTTCACTCCTTCTTCGCAATATTATTATTATCAACTTCACAGAAATGTAGTTTGTCTTTCTTTTAACAAATTACCACCGCTATTACCGCCCTTCCAACAGTTATTCAACTGTTTATTGGAACTATATATGTATAATACACATTGCCGTACAACACCACCACCGATACTGCGCGTTACTTTCGATTTGGAGCAATCGACGGTAAACCAATTTTTCGTGGCGAAACAATAACTCCATAATATAAAATGACCGCACAACGACTAATTGGGATAACAATAATTTATTATTTATTTTTTTTATTTTTTTCCGGAACTTTACCGCTTTCTACGTGGACACGTTCGGTTAATTGTGCAGACGTTTCTGCTGTAGTGTGTTATAAACGGTGTGATTAACGGATCTAAAACGTAAAATGCTGCTAGCGATTCGCTCCGATCCATTGATAATATTCGCGTTCAACAAAACGATTCCCTGAAAAGTCGTTGTGACGGCAAATCGATGTTTTTCAGGTTGTACGGCTGAATTTTCATGGGAGAAAAAAAAAAAGAGGTAAAAAAAAATCCTATACATGCAGTCGCTGTCGTCGTCTTCGTCGTCGTCCTCGTCGTCGCTGCCATCTTTCACGTTCTACACGTTCTCCCCTCCTACTCACTCATAGCCGTATCCCAGGGCTCTTCACCACCACGTGACGACCTTCCCACCGCATCCGAAGACAAATTTCCCTTGCTCGTAAAACACTCTTTGACGTGGCTACGTATACGGCATATATTTACATACTTAAAAAACAACAGTTTCCTCGGTCCCATCACACCCCTACGACTATATTGCCGACGACTACGCTCTGTCGCGGTGGTCGCGGGTAGGACGCGGAATCGGGAACGACGGTTGGGTCTGTGGCGCGACGGCGGTGGTGGTGATGACGATGATGGTGAAGCATTTCTGCGTGTAATATTCTACGAGAGACTACAAAAGTTGGAACTGCACGTTCCCGTAAACCAGTAGAAAATTCGCCATCGGAATACGTAAAATCAGGACAACGGTAGCAATGGGTAATGCTGTGCAAAGTGTTATGATATTTACTCACCACACGTAGGGTATTTAGATTTTCGGATAATCAGATATAAGGCGAACGTCAAACGAACGGAAAATAAATAAATAAATAAAAATTATCCCCGGTGTTCTCTGCCACGGTGTGCCGTATTCATCTAGGAGAATAATATTTATGCGCAGTCCGTGTTAGAATGATTTCTATTTTACATATTTATTTTCACCGAAAACATTTGGGAGGTATATTTTTTTAATTTATTTAAGGATAAAAAAAGAACAAAATATCGCCCATGAAAATGATCGTATGGTAGTTTAGAACGAGCAAGTCATGTTTTCAAACGGTCAAGTCTTTTAAATAAATTGGTTAACATTATGAATAACAACTACAATTAAATATGATTACAATTGTTTACGTGCACAAAACGTTGTTTATTGTAAATGTTAAGAAAATGTACGCTTCTAAATTGTAAGACAAACAATTGTTCAGAAATTTCATAAAATATAACATATGCGTGAATAAATATAATCACACATCACATTATTTTTACAAACATTTACTTATCCCTCGAAAATCATGTTAAAATATTCGTTAAAATAAAAAGAATAATAAAAAATATTGATATCAAAACATTCAATACTTGCCCTACATCGATCAAGTCTTCGAGTCAAGAGCTTTCAATGTATTATTTTATGTACGTACGTGTAATATTATGGAAATAAGGCACCACACAATTTGATCAAAAACGCGATTTTGTCTTATGAGTAGCCCTACACCCGGAGAACAAACAAATAATGTGCTGAGTATAAAACTTGAACATCGTTCCCGGAGTAAAAGAGAATTCCCCCACCCATCACAAAGAACTGTTGGAAACGAGTGCATGTGTAACTTACGCTCATAACACGACCATAGTGTAAAACTGTCAACAACGGCGTTTTTCGCACATTATTCTCGTATTTAAATTTTAGTCGGTCTTGCATGTCATTATTACGATAATTTCACATGCACTCTGTTTCATTATTTCACACAGGTCCGAACGATGTGCAATAAAAACAGTTGGAGATTCGAAAAAACATTAAAAGGGTTTGTTTGTTTTATTTTTTTTTTTTTATGCATTTTTTTCATGGCGTATAATTTTGAAATTGCCATATTGCAGAAATATTATTGCCAGTTTAATTTTAGTAATTTTTTTGCGTTTACTCTCGGTCACTCATATTAAAATCGTACGCAGATGACATTTTCAGCCCCGTAGAAATGAACTAACCAGTTTAATGAAGCGTTTGGACAAGGGTTGTACAGCGAGAAACTGAAGGTCTACGAGTGACGTCACTGTATAATTTTTTCATTCATCCTCCTCCTCACCAAACACCTGATCCGCTGGCCTTATATTTTTAATCGTACGCGCGTATTAACTTCCGCATTCCGCCCGGTGTAACGAAAACGAGAAAAAATATATCTGACAACATACCGGATTCGAACCTAAGCGCTTAGACGAATAATTATTATTGTACAAAAGAAGAGAGCAGAATTTGACGGTCCGACGACCCTTTTCAATGGGAGTTTGTGAATCTGTCAGACTCCACTGTTGTATACGGGCTAAAATGCGCTCTCGGTTTTCTCATTATCGGTTTCCTACCGATTACATCACATCAGTGTAGTTGTACCTACAATAATATACCTCTCACGATGTCTGCGTGTTTACACTTCCTTTCCCCCATCTATTCGTTTTCAAAAACTGTGTATTTACTTTTTATTTTTTTGTTTCTCTCGTTTTTATCGCGAACAAATGTGTAATTTTGTTATTTATTTATTTTTTAACTAGTTTATATTACGCATCACGAGTTCCCAGATCACCGCCACCCGTTGCTAATTAATCAATGAATTAGCACTAGTTTTTTAAATCACCTGCAATTACAATGGACCAAAAATGAATTATAATTGTAATTAATAATATAAAAAAAAAGATTTTAAAAAAATTTAAAAAAATACGAAAAGTTAGCACAGACCATGCGTGCACACTTTTTCTCAGGGACATCAATTGCGGATCCAGGGAGTGGAATAGATAGGCCCGGGCTCCCTCAACATTTCCAAAAGCGATGATCATAAAAATTATTGGTATTATTATCCGAAATACTGTTTTAAAATATTTATTGAAATATTTTACATTTATAAATTTTTTTTTTTCTAAGTAATCGTGAACGTAGTCACAAACCAATCAAATATAACATACCGGTTCATTTTATAATATCATGTAAATTCTACGCATAATTAACTTATTTTTATACATAGAAAAAAAAGTGTTTCTTTCAGAATCTAACTCTATGAAAATATGTACAAATATCATAATTAAAAGTATGGGTGCATTGTTTTAAGAACTAGAAGAAATTTACATACGAAGTTTAGTAATTACAATTTCTAGTGCTACAGCTGAAAGAAGTTTTTCAACAATGAAAAATGAATAAAAACCTACAACAGATCAACTGAAAAATGAATACATAATCTATCTTTGATATGAATCGAAAAAAGAATAAGTAATGAAAAATTAATGAAAATTCCTGAAAAAATTCTGAATTAATTTGCATGTGATAAATCGAAAAGATTGCATTTTTCATTACAAATGTATCCTTTATACCATTATTAATAACTAAATAAAGTGAATAAATAAAATTAATTTGTATTCAATTTAAATTTTACATTGTTATCCGTATTAATTTTGTGGTTATATTTATGGTCCCATTTAAAAAAATATATCTGGATCCGCGGCTAAGAAATATATAATTATAACAGACAGACGAATTTTATAATACGCTTTGTGATCGGCGGGATCATAAATGTTTTATTAAAAATAATTATTATATGGTGTGTTTGCAAAGATATATTTTTTTTTTTTACCCAATCGTGCATTCAAGCGATTTTTGTAATAAACATTTTTTGTTACAATCACATTGAAATATGGATATGGATAAGACTTATCGCCGAAAATCGTAAGATATATCCGTGTGTCAACGTAAAGCGTCGACACTCAACGACGACGATTGTAATTCAGCGTAACTTATTTTAAATCGCTTTTGAACGTACGAAATTAAATTCTAATATGTTTTAGAACGCTGAAACTCCTTTGCACACATTCAAAATTTTTTACCTAAAAATCGACGACTTTTTTTGCGCACGACGAAATCAGTCCTTTATTTGAAAATAGATAACTCGTTTGCGCACGACTCATTCACACATATAACACGTGTATACATATATCGTCATAGACTGCATTACAAATTATCAAATACATTATCTTATAATCGACTGTGTAGACTGTAGATTATATAAATTTGGATTTTCCAAACAACTTTTAGTAAAGTTTCGATATGTATGGACTATGGATAAAGACGGTACAGTGGTGACTAATGTATTGACGACGTAAACTTTAATAGGGCGTAGAAATTTCTAATATTTTTGAATTTCAGTGAGGAAAACGATGTTTTAATATTGATAATTATAAATTTAGTGAATACCATGTTTTAATGAGTCAATGTTCAAATTTTAAATGCACTAATAAAAAATGTTCTGCGAGTGTTATTGATAATAAATCAAACAAAATAATAAAATTAACAAACTCTCATAATGACTAATACCGAATTGGTTCCCGAACTCCAAACACACATACCGAATCGGTTCCCGCCTGAAAAAAGTATTTTATTAGGTATAGCCGAATTGGTTCCCGTTGAAAAAGGTATTTTATTAGGTATAGCCGAATTGGTTCCCGTTTAATTACACACATTTTCCTTCTCAATTTTACAGACTTAGGACTGTCAATTTTAAAGTATGCTTGGTTAAAAATGTGTGTTAATGTTTATGAAAAAAAATGATGAAATATCTACAATTTTAAATCGTTGATTTGGAATCACTCTAAATACAATAAATAAAATATAATAAATAAAATTTAAAACAATTGATTTGTAAATATGAAGCTAACTGTCTTTAAATATTCAATTATTGTAATATTTTTATTAATGTAGTCAATCAAACAATTTTCCATATGTTTGTTACTTCTTTCCTGTTTGCTAATAAGTTTCCTTTGATTATTACTTCCAAATTTAATATATGATAATTCAGTGTCTGAATGCTGTTTAAAGTGTCAATCGTTATCTTGATATCGATAATTTGCTAGTCTCTAGAAATCTATAGTGTATTATATTTCTATACTTATCGATATAATAATTATGTCTATATGTCGCACATAGAGCTTTTAAAATTTTGTTTTTTCTCTCTATACAGGCGATGCCCGTTTTCACCAAAAGTAGACCTTTCCCTTTTCCACCAATACCTATTTCCACCAAAAGTGTATCATTCCAATTTCCACCAATATCCGTTTCCACCAAATGAGATATTGACCACGTTTTTTCCAAAAAAATTGTATACTACGCTTAAATTAAAAGCTATAGCACAGAAATAACTTTATTTAACATATATTATTAATTCAATAAATGTAAAGTCATTGTATAATATATACCCGTACAATATAGGTTGGAAAATGTTAAATTTTATTTATAAAAATGGTCAAATATAAAAAGGTGAAAAAAATGATAAATTATGGTAACGATACCTATGTAAATTATAACTATATATATAATTATTTAATATTTGTTAACTGATCCAATAAAAAATGTAAAGTTGTTTAGTTCTAGTGTTTTATTTCCACGTTTACTTTCAATAACTTTAGCCATCATAGAATTATAAATTTTAAAATTTACGTTTTATTTTAACACACACACAGTTGCAATGCACTATTTGAACTGTGCTATCTTTTCACTTGTTCATAAAGTATTTGATTATTTAGATATTATCATGGTTAATGATATGAGTACATGCATAAGTACGATAACGGTTTAATATACAATTAAAGATAATAAATGTACAGTATACATTGATTATATTGTGGGTATATTTATATATATTTTACATCAATCCGAAAAACTCATAAAAAGTACAGGTATTCTATCTCATTGGTGGAAACGGATATTGGTGGAAAAGGAAAAGATACACTTTTGGTGGAAACGGGTATTGGTGGAAAAAGGAAAGGTCTAATTTTGGTGAAAACGTGTTACGCCTCTCTATACACTGGCACGCTGGATTTTAATTTTTAATAGTGAAGGTAAATTGTGTTAAAAATTAAAATTATCACTATTTTACCTGTACACTAGCGGGAATCCATTCGGTTTACCTAATAAAATACCTTTTTCAAACGGGAACCAATTCAGCTATACCAATGAAATACCTTTTTCAAACGGGAACTAAATTGGCCAAATGGGCACAAATTCGGCTACTCCCCTTATAATTATGAGGAGTATAATAATCAACTATAATAAGCAAACGAGTTGTGATACTAGGGATTTTCTTCACAGGAAGTCAAAATATAATATATTATGTGTGCAATCGAGTTGTGCATTTTTGCGGCGCAAACGAGTTGTAAAAAAGGTAAATGTGCGCAAACGAGCTGTAACCGTTTTCAATATCGTATGCGTGCAAATAAAAACAATAGTAATTTATATTGCGAATTAATTTTCGTTCATACCCAAATTAACAGAATAATTCAAATGCAGAAGAATTTTTTTTTTCTTATTTGTTTATTATTAAATATTGTGGAAATACACTAACGCGAGAGTATCTCACTTACATCTTTACAGAAAAAACTCTTAGGGGGAATACAGTAATTTATAAATTAGGTTAGTTGATGAATGTTAATATTTGAAAATAAGTAAATAAACTCTAAATTACTTTCAAACGCGCACACATCAATGAATTCATTTACTTACAAAATTATTATGATTCTATTTAGAATAAGCAAATTAATCGCATATGAAATGAATAACTGGTTTTTGCTAAACCAATAGTCATAATATAACACTATGAAAATGGTTGAAGTTTTTAAAAAAGCTTAAAAAGTTTAAAATTAATTAAGTTAAAGTATGTATGTATCATATTTCAGTAGTATTGTGTGTATCTCATTAGGACTTAATGTATTTACAAATAATTTCATTTTTTTTTACAATTATTGTATATCTTTAAAAAATTAACTTTTGTATTTGTTTGTATCGTCAAAAATACGTAAGTAAAGATCGACAATATTATACACAAAATGAATAATTACCAAAAAGCAATAAATTATCGCAAACATGATTATATTCTGCAATATTATTCATTTATATTATATATTTACATATTTTACCAATATAATTTACATATTCTGAACCTATTAAAATATTTTCACGGGTTTTCAATGACTAAAAACTATAAACTCTTGTTATTTGTGTGACATGATGTTTGTAAAATATATTTTTAAACATTTTCCACGATTCTCTTCATAACTAATAAATATAATTCCTATATTAATAGATAGAGTTGAAATCTGTTACAATACGATCTGGGGAGCGACTACTGAATTATAAACCTGCTAAGTAAAATATATATTTATATATACTCGTATATTATATCTTTATGATGATAATATGTTTAATTATTTTCTTAACGTTTTTGTTAAGATTAAACCAAAACCCGCTAAATCAAATTAAATTTTATCCTAAAAAACGGTGGCAAAGTGCAATAGTTATTTAACTACAGATACACGAAATATTGAGTTTTTACTATAAATGTTTAGATTTTCGATAGATTCCCTAGCTAGATTTCGATAAGTCTTTAATTTAATCAACAAAAAAAACAAATAATATTAAGCTAGTTTAAATTTATTTTTTACACAATCGATGTTCAACAATTAAACGGTAACGAAAACTGAACTGTGTATGTTTTGTCTTCTTTAATTGATTTTACTTTAAATGTAAATGCGACTAAACCTTCCGAGAGAAACAAAATTGCTCAAATTTCAATCGACGCTAATTGGTTGAACAAAATTGCACCTCCACATTCCAACTACTTAAGTAATATGATAATATGAAAATTGAATAACAAACACGTAACTAACATACAACAGTTACATTATTGCGTGATGGTAGATCAATATCACAAACGATAAATTTCATTCGAGATGCAGCAGAGTATAATATAATGGCCGTTTGATGAACTATTGTTCAACAATATTCGCAAACTGTGTTCGTAGAAAATCTTCTAGGGCCCAAATGTTGACCCAATAATTTTAATGAATTCCGTTTAAATAACAATTAGAGAAAGTGTATTTACATTGGACGAAATGATATTTTATTGTTTTGATTTCAAAGTATAATTGAATACGTTTCCAGAAATAAAATAACCGTACAGTTTCAGAAATATTTAAAACGCTACACCACCAACTTGTAAGCGGCGGCACGCATTTGAATAATATGAAAATAATAAAATGTTATTCGACTGTTTATCTTTCGAATTGTTTCGCGCCCAACTGCGTTTCGTTCCGATGCTCCGCTCCGTCACGCTGGCTCTTATAAGCAAGTATTGTTTCCAAATAAAATACGTTCCACGCGCAATGTCTATGTGGTCGTGATGTTTTGTGCGTCAAAGTCCGAACCGATACGCCCTACGCAGTGTCGGATTAAACATTTGTGGGCCCTAAAAAAAATATTATTTACGTACATCTTTATCATTACTATCGAATAATTAAAATAAACAGCTTTAATAATAACCAACTATTATTAATAAATAAAATCATGTTTATTAATTTTTTTTATTTGCAACAAAAATTAATTAATTATAACATTGTTTCTTTTTTTTTTTTTAAACGATTCTAAAAAAAAAAAAAAAAAACTATGAATTAAAACATATTATTAAATATAAAAAAACATAATTATCTGTTTTCATAGGGTCCCTTAAATGAATGAGGTGGGCGCCTACTCTGCCTATTGTAATCCGGCACTGGCCCTACGCCAAACTGTTTACAGCGCATCACGTGCACTCTGACCATCGCATACACGGGTCGAACGACGCGGGTTGATCGTATATAATATTGGTCACATCGTTAATTCGGGCCGAAATGTTGACGTACACGCGGGTGTGTACACAATCATATCGTGATCAGGCCGTGCACGTATCGCTACGAGCATTGAGAGCACGACGATTGTCATTATTATTTATGCGCCGACGTTGGACCGTTAAAAATATATATCGAAAAACAGTACTACTATATTTTAAAAACAATACTCATAGTCGGACCGTAGTATGCGCGCGACATTGTGTCACTAAAAACTTATGATTAGTATTATTTTTTCTGCATCCAACAATAGGTTTTCCACTGATAAATAGTTCATAATAATGTATAGTTACGTAATATGCGTGAAACGGAATATTCGTTTATTTTATCCAAACGTCGATGTACACACACGTATATATATCTGGTATCAAATCGTTATGCGGTTAACTGTTATCAAGTTTTCCTTAGGATCGAAATGGAAAGGGAGGCTCCGTATAATGAGGGTGCACTCCACCGTTCTCCTAACCTTTAAATACCTACATACTAGTTTCAGTTAGGAAAGGATTTTAACGCAATACGGAACATAGACACATACGCGTGTGCATGTACATGCAAACCACAAGATTGGTAAATGTGATAAAAGAAAATTGAAAAAATATTTAATATAATTTAAGGATAATCAATTCGATCAGTATAACAACCACTTATCGTTGACATTCATATGATAATTTACGAAATTTTAACCATCGAAAAACGGCATACCATATTATGATGTATTTAATTATTTTAAAACTCTCGTGAAAAACCAAAATGACAGCGATATGGTTGTAGATATTGATAAACAATTAAATTGGAAACTAATCAAAATTTCTGCCGGTTTCGTAATTGACACGTAAAACATAAATTATACTTATAATCTGTTTTTTTACGAAATTGATAATATACGTTGTAACTATTTAGTTCCAAGGACAAAGGTCAATTATTTTTCAAAAAAATTATGTATGCAGTCATAGTAACGGTTTCGAATTAAAAGTGAAAACAATTTTTTCTCTACATACATAAATCAACCAGGAAAATTAGTGTTTCTTAATAAGGAAAGGATAAAACCATAAAAATAACCACACATTTAAATCTCACGCGAATAATAAACGTATTTGTATACGTTTATATGTTATCACATGTGCTAGCGTATCTATCTATATAAATATAACTTCGAGTAACGAGAAACAACGACGAAGACACCCTGTGGTATACACAGACGTTCCACTTGGCCCGTCCGTATTCAGTTGGAATAAACAAGGGACTGGACTCGTAAATATCTTCGGGGCACCAGCGTTATTCTGAAGAAGCTTTTCTTTTTTCCTCGAATTTATCTCGAAAACCCATACGACTTCACCGGGAAATATTACTGGGGCGTGTACGTGTATGTACCGGGTGTTGACGGAAAAAAAAAAAAGATAGGACGACAAAGAGAGTAAGAATGACGATGTGAGATGCGGTGGAAGAAGAGGAGAAGGAGAAGAAGGATGAATAAGAAGAGAACGGGAACAAAAATATCTGCAAGAGAGCAAACATATAAACAGAAGGAAAAGAGTAAGAGAAGTGACATAGTGGAAGATTGTACTGTGCTGTTTAAAGAGTGAGATAGAGAGAGTAGCATATGAACTTTATTTGTTTCTTGGTGAGTAT
The DNA here is from genome assembly GCF_003268045.1 of Sipha flava. NCBI lineage: Eukaryota > Metazoa > Arthropoda > Insecta > Hemiptera > Aphididae > Sipha > Sipha flava. Next base: position 1,162,458 of record NW_020273627.1, on the reverse strand, counting down.
ATGAGTATATATACGAAGAAAAAGGTCCACGTCCGTGGGAATTCGGACACCCAACACCTCGAAGACGCCGTCACCTAACCTAACCTACTAAATAATTCGGGTTTACATATAAATCGAAAACGTGGAGAAAAAATAAGGTAACAAACAGCAGGTGAACTAAAACAAATGCGCGGCCGGCAACGATTGACTGGTAGAGGGAAAGAAGTTGAAAATCAACATTATCTTTTTTTTTTTACTACGTTACTTATAATAAAGGTGTATATTTTTATACGAATTCACCTCTGACGGGGTTTTTTTTACCGTTGTCAGCAATAATTCCTTCCACACATTGACAACGTTTTTCACTTTGTTTTTCCCCTCCTGTTTTTGTTATTTTCCAACACTTTTTATTTGAATGCTAATACGTCAATCACTTAGGTTTGCGCCTTACCGCAAACGCTTGCCATCATCTACTCACACAAATTTACGTTTGCGTGGGTTGCACACGCGTTCGTCTATGTACATTGGAAGGTACGCGCTGAAAATAACTCAACATTATTTAACATACGAACCGAAATATGTGTTCGGTCCCTCCCACTTGAACACGATTTCCGTTGTTCTCTTGTTGTTTATTATTTTTTAAATATTTTCAATAAACGAAAATCAATTCCCAACGTCATCGGTTAAGAATCGCGCAGCGGCCGACCGACTACTACATTCATAGATAGAACAATTTGTGTTTTATTTAAAAAAAAAGTGAAAACACTTAAATATCAAATGATTTGCTCATACTGTTATTATGATTACCGAACTTTTTTTTGCGACTAATATTTATTTGTTAATGGATTGGATATGTTAATTTCAAGGATCAAACGAAAAGTACATTTTATTATTATTTATTTGTGTTTTTATTTAACGAACAGTAAACCAAATGAAAGATACAATATTACGTACACTGACTAACGTATAAAATTGTTCATAGTATCTTTGTTTAAAACCATAACACATTCTGAACGATTTTATTTGATAATATCTCAAACCGTTTTTAAGATTTATTTTAAACTTTTGCAGTAACCATTACGAGTGTTTCAGTTTTTCACATAAAATACGTTCAAGTTTTGAAAGGGTTACATGTGCTAGCTATCGAATGGATTAATATCCAATGGTTATTTAATCATTTTTAAAGTATAATAACAGTAGACTTTAAGAGTTTGTTGCGTTATTACGGTTTCGAACCGTGACGTCGAATTAAAAGAATATCGTAAAAAGGTTACAATAAAAACGGTATCGATTCCACCGAAATCCAAAATAATAATAATAATAATAACAATCATCGATGTAAAGAGATGGGGCGAAGGGAAAAAGGACAAAGCAAAATGCCGGATATAGGCCAAAGGTTGCAGGATGGTTCGGGGAGCAGGTCGGTGAATAAAGATATTGAAATGATATGTGACTTTTATTCTATTACCGGTTATGGAAAAAGTATCTCTTTATAGAGCTTTTCCCCTCTCACTCGCCTTAGATCATAAACAGGTAAAGAGTTCTTTTGGTGCGGTTTCTCGGAAACACACACACCACACACGCACACACACCACCGGTGTACAACCACCGCAATTGTGTTGTGGAATGGGGGAGGGAAGCACATATTACGTCGGAGAAGGAAAAGCGTTGAGACTACGGGCAGTGGTCAAAAAGGGGTCAAGCCCAACACTTGGTTGGTAATTTATTTTACGAGATAAAACGCGCTCACGCCAATTCTATCCTCTCTTTTTCACTTTACGTTCACAACATGTGGGAACCTTTAAAAGGATCAACATTTTTTATTCTTCCATTATTTATAAACACACACACGCATATATACTTATATATATATATATTCAGTAAAAGTTACATTGCGATCGGTTCGATTTACTGGCATTTTAATATCAATTCGTGGATTATATACTATATAAAGTTATAAGAGTCGTCGCTGCGTTTTCATTTTAAACACGCATCCGTTAGACTACACCACGTGGGGTGGATCTCAGGATTAAGTTCTACTTACTTTCTTTAAATTCATCCCAACTACATTTTTTAACGAAGCGTTTCAACACTGTTTTCGCATTAGATGAGAATAACATCAAATGATATTATTATGATTTGTATTAGTTTTATTTATCAAGAAAGCTGCCAAAAATAAAAATGCCTTTATCAATCACACTTTTATTATTATTTCCTCGATCCGTAAATATGTTAACAATCAAAATATTTTTCTTTTTTATTTAATCGGCTATTGTTATTATTTTTTTTTTTTAATACATCTTTTTTTTTGTTTTTCATTTGTACATGGTTATAAATTATATAATAGCAAATATTTGTCAAATGTTTATACTACAACTTATTTACATTCAGTGTGATAATAGTTGAGAGCAGAATACTTTTATTTATCTCAAACTAAATATCTTTTATTATAATACAAAATTGTCATAAAACAAAATCAATGAATACTAGTATTTTCATATTTTGCACATGAACGAAAGTCATAATTACCATTGTGAATAAAGAATTTATTAAAACACTGTAACTATAACTTCAACTATTACTGTTAACGATCAGTATAAATCATTATTCTAAAAAATGTATCCCTAATTCAGTAATACCGCCAATATGGATTGAATAGCATTTAAAAATATCAACATTTTTTATTGTAATTATATTAAAAACTAAAAACTCATAAAATTACAAACGTTTTGAAAATTGAATACACATCTAAATGAATAACAAGTAAATCTATTAAAATTCTGATATTAAATGACGACTTCACTTCAAACATTCACTGACTCTAAAATGTTTCTTAAAAGTATTGTACTATCCATTCATTATTATTATTATTATTATTATATTTTTTTTTTTTGCTTTTCTTGATTGGTTAATATAAAATACTATAACGTATAAAAAATATATTTAAAAATAGATTATTGAATAGTTATAATTAACTATAGAAGAGAATAAAATTTAAACTTTAATTTTATTTTTTGTTTTTTTTTTTTTACTTTTTGAAATCACTCACAATCTGTCATGCGTAACGAACAATAAGAACGACTTGATGTAAAATATGATCTGATACGATAATGGAACTTATTAAATTTTTCTTAATATTTTTAGTGGAGTAAATATGATATAACTGAATTTGTTTTTTACCTGATAACCTTAACTAAACATATTCAAATACAATATATCAATATTTTTTTAAAATTTCACTATAAAAACGGTCAGTTAAATAATAAAATCTATAAAGGTTATATCGTTTCTATATCAACTAGTGTCTGGTATTGAAATAATTATTTACTTTATTTTATGTGTTAAGGTCAACAGTCATGTATCATGTATGGAGATATCAGAGAGGTTGCTTAATACAATGAGAGTTTCTAAGAATTTCTGTTTGAGGCAAAGTTATTTTTTTTATAGAAAAAGTTTACTATGGCGTTAAAGATCCTTGTGGATTTAGCATCCTCCGTAATTGGCTGGATGGTTTCACCGGCTTAAAGTACAAGTGGTTGGAGTATCCTTTAGAGCAGGAGGCTTACAAGTGGTTTACCCTGTAGCTTACGTATCTCGGTTAAAGAGTGAAGGGAAAACTTGCTTTTGTATAACATTTGTAAGTTGAAGTACAGAAAATTTGTAACTTTCAAGAGCCGATTTAATTTCATTATAGGGTATTGATGGATTAAAGTTTCTAATATTATTCGAAATTATTTATTTTTTTACTGATAATAGAGTGATAAAAGATTATTTATTCTACGTGTTGTTACTCTTAAGAAATAATTTATTGCATAGGTTATGAACGTTTTGACCCATTGGTTATATTATGTATTAAAAATCTATGTTTGAAACAAATAAATGTAATCGATCATATCATATTAATTGTAATACCAGCTGATCGAACTCAGTTTAATTATACATATTGAAGTTAAAATAATGTTATCCAAATAACAAATGACACAGATTGACAGCGATATATATTTTAATAATATAGTTCACTGCGTTGTACAAAATAACACAGTAGACAATTACTAAGCTTAATACCCGGCATACAACATTTTATAATTAATAACAAAAATACATTTAGGATTGCGGGCCCAATCAATAATTGTGACAACGATGGACTACTGTATAATACGTGACACAATAGGGATAATAAGGATTATAATTCACTAACTCGAAAGATTTATTGTCATTATTTTTCAAGTCTTAGAACCTATAGTAAAAACACAAGATTAATTGTACGTGTAATGTATTTTTCTCGAATTAACCATTGGATTGGTGCTTCAAGTAAAGCAACTGCGATTCGCAGTTAGTAAATAAATTCTTTTATTTTTACTCGTTTGCAAATGTTTTGTTATTCATGTTTGTGAATCATCAGTAAAATGACAGTAATAAACATTCTTAATGTTAAGCCTAGATTATTGTGAATTATATTTTAGTTGATAGTTAAACATGATATTCTGCATCTTCTTAAGTTAGGAACAACACAACCACTGTGAAGCGTAATCAAATATACATTACACTTGAACCTGTAAACAAAATTATGGTTTTACTTCTAACAAATCAATTATTTTTCTGTTGTTTAGCACTATCGATAATTATTTGGTTGATTTTGATCAAAATAATGAAGACTGATTCGTTTAAGCCCCGAAGTCTCGGTAGCTAAAGTAAGTTCATTCTGAACATATAAACGTAAATGTAATACTCGTATATTAAAATATAAGCCCTTCCCCAGGAATAACTGAAACAAACGTTTTATCATTGAAAACAATATGCAAGAAATGAGAATATATATTGACTATTTGTTTCTACAACCTGTTAGTGTAATAACTAAAAATAAATATTGATGAGTTTCGCATCTTTTTTTTTTTTAACATCATAAACGATAGTTTTCTAGTTTAAAATGTTTTTCAGCAAAATACATGAAATTAATTTTTATTCTATATTTCTAGTTTTTTTGGTCATTTTGTAACTTTTCAATAGTTCTATTTTAATTAATTTTTTAGAAATTGACATAAAAATTACATGTTTATTATTTTTCATCATTATGTTCTTATATTATTTTACATGATTTTTTTTTTTTTTTATGATACTGATAGTTCAAACTCAAAAAATTGTTTATATATATATATATTAACTATGAATTTAACAAATAATAAATAATTTTATTATTTTTAACAGTTAAATTGACGTAACTACTTAAGATAGATTAATAATAAATAAAATAAAACGTAAGATATTTTTTTTTAACCATTTTTAGAACATTATCTGGGTATCATTTAAAACTTAACACCACGAACTATTAATATTTTGATGATATTTCATGTTTGAAACTTATATTTCTATAAATATATTTACATAGAATAACATTTAAAGCAACTATACTCTTAATACTTTTTATTTTTTTATTTATTAATATAAACGTCGTAAGGCTCAAGTACAGTGTAAATAAAGATATAACAATGTGATAATTTAAGATACAAATTTAAGAATAACAATAGTTACTTAATTAGTTATAGATAGACTTATACTTAAAACTAGTAATATATTATAAAAACCGTGTATGTTTGATTATAATTAAAAGAAGAAGTCCACACTTGACTCATTTAACTTAAACTTATACTTAAAATTACATTAAAAAATATATTTTAGGGTATATTATGGTACTACGGATATAGGTCAAAATTAAAACCAATATGTATAAACAATATATATTTATTTTTTTGTAGACATAATATTCAATAGAAGAACGTAAGGAACCAAGGGAACATTTTAATCGAAAGATGACATTCTCTCTAACATTGTTCAGTAGTACCTATCCTTTTTCCTTTCACTCTTTGCTGAGGAAATTGACCTAACTCGAGAAGAAAAAAGGAGAATGAAAGATAAATATTTTTTTTTACAAAATGGCGTTCAGCGGCTAACAATTATATTTTTTCTTTGGTAAAAATAAAATTATTTCATTCATATTTTATTACGGACTGTGAATATTATACGAGTATGTTCATATTCAATGATAATATTTCTATGTTTTTTTTTATATTTTATCAACAGACAAACTGTTTTATTACCAACATATAAAATATAATATGTTTCGCTGTAAATCATAAAAGATTATAATTTATATCATATTAATATGACGAAAAAACAATAAAATAGCCATGAGCAAAATGACGTATTAACGTATTTTACTGGACAATAATTTGTTTTCATATTTTAATATCGCATAATTAATTTATATACTATGAAGTAGTTTAAAACATGATTTCATCTTTTGCTATGGTATTTCTTAATCATTATGGAGGTCATTTATTACATTTAGCTGGATTTGAGTATTCAAACATACTGCAAAGTAGGCAGTAAGACGATGAACCATTTAAGAGAGGAAAATGTTAAAATTTTAACAGTAAAATATAATTTATTTGATAATGTATGATTCGATTTAATCGTATACTAATAATTATAATATACGTATACTAATAGTATACTTGATATTTATTAGTAATTGTACTTAAAATTATGAAACCGAAGAAATAACATTGCAACCATGGAATATTGAATTCAATATTAATATAATTTCTGTAATGGTATGTTTACACCTGTGCGCTTTTTTATACGTCAGATGTATGCATCATAGCGCACCACGAGTTGAGCAAAAAAGCTAACAATAGGGTTTTCGAGTTCAACAGCTACATTTTCGTGATGCACGCTACAACGCAAAGTTTTTCGCGCTCAATGGGAATCCGTTCAACACGCAGTGCTTTTTATATTGAATTTCACTCCGGTAACTAAATATCATATCGTTATTAATAACCTAATTTTAGTTGGAACAGTATCTATAAAATTAGTGCTTTGTTTTACTATTTATAGTTCGATTGTATTTAATATCGAGTAAAAATTTGCTTTGGACATTCGTGTAAAGTTTTTAAATAAAATATTTCGTCTAATTTCTAATGATTTATAATTCCGGAATTTTAAGTTTTTAAATAATTTTTTACCCACAAAAAAACGTTTCTTCCTACATCTTTCATTTGCATTTGCAATAATTAAGTAAGCCACACTAACACCGGGAAGTGCATGTGAATCCGACAAGTTTTTTGTTAACAACCTGGACAATTGCTTTGCGACATCACTAATGTGAACAGATAAAAGCATATTTTACATTCAATTAAGATATGCTTTAGATGAAAGCGGAATTGAATGTTGAAATGCAAGTTGAATTGAAAATTTAAGTGGAAAGCGCATGAGTGTAAACATACCTTAGTATAAATATTAGATAAACAAATGAACAATATGTAAAAATATATGTTATATCTCAACGATGATTTTAAGTGTATAATAAGATATCAGTCAATAATAAATGAAATTTTTTTAATTTAAAATCTAAACGATTTAAATTTTTTTGTGAAAAAATATTTTTCACGAATATTAACATATAATTATAAAAAAAATGTATTAACTGTATATTTTAATAATTACATGCATACGCACACATGCGCACGTGCAACCTCATAAACATTTGCATACTACTTAATATATCATTTTAATTGAAAACTGTTTAATGGTAACAATATTCTAGAAAAAAAAATACACTTAAAAAATATTCACTGTACAGTTGATTATTAAGTACACATGTTATTAGTAGAAAATTGCTAAAAATGAACTTGTAGAACGGAAATAAATATTGTTTTATGAAAATAATTCATAACACTATAAATACTTACAGGACAATTCTCCTTCCCCATCACGTGGTATCAAAAATGTCTGGTATTGTGACTTTGTAAATAAAAAAAGTTAATGTAAATATTCAAGCTCTGAAGGGTTTCATCAATGGATAGATTCCCTCATCGTATATTGTGTTACTTTATATAAACGTTTGTTCGGTTTAGCTATTGTGTTGTTTTCTACTTAATAAATATTGGAAATTTTCTTGATAAAAAAAAAAAAAAAATAAAAAAAGGCGAATCGAAGAGGAAACGTTTAGTTTGCCGTATTGTAAAAATACAGAAAAGTTCGAGGCCAATAAATAGCCCAATCAATCAGCCGCACACTGATGTTACAATTATATATTTATTATGATTGACGTTTATCGATCGAGTACGATCTCATAAATAATCAGAACGCGAAGCTAGATCACGGCTAGGTGTTCGTGTTATGGTTATTATTATTATAATTTTATATGTACCTACTTACATGTCATGATTTTACGGTCAAGCGCTATTTCATTATATTTTAGTAAGGTTGATGTTGCGTGGTATGATGGACGTGTGTGATGCGGGGCCACCGCAGACCAATAAAACCCCGCGCGCACGGATAGAATATGGCAAGCATCGTAGAGAAAAATACGATGTAGACACGAGATATTGCGCATACTACGAGTTGGTAAAATATCGTGAGAAAATAATATAAATATTTTGTGGTTTTTCCTCTTTTCAAAAATCATTTTTTTTTTCTTTTGCTAGAATTGTATTGCAATTGCTGTTAAAATTGTACATGGTAAAATTACATACATTTGTGTTTCATATCAATAAACACATCGTTTGAATTAAAAAAAGTTAAATAATTGTCTGGTATCAAACACGTGTACAACACAAACATATTTCTATGGATCGGTTTATGACAGAACGATAGGTCACAAAAATCCGTAGTTCTAATGCAGGTACGATGAAAATCATTGTTTAATTATAATAAATCCATGTTTAAAATCGGTTCAAGATTAATCATAATATGAATACTAATTAATCTATTCATATTGATTTATTAAATATGTTTTAATATATATAAACAAGTCAAAAAGCATTACCATGGTATTTAAATATTAATTTTACAATTCATATTTATAATGACGAAGAGAATTAATTTAAATCCGAAATACATATTTTTTTTTATTAAAGGCTTAGACATCTACTTAAATTATAACTAGGTACTCGACGTTCATAATTTTTATAATTTGTTTTTTTTTATTAAAAAAATATTTATATTTTATGACAATTCCTATTACTATATAACTTTTTATTAATTGTAGTTAGTGCAGTTAGCCAAAAGTTGAATTTTAAAAACTTCCAACAAATAAATTATTTTTAGTTTTTTACATAAACACATTAGAACTGAATCGTTTCTACATCATCTCAATGTATTTTTCCTTCAAATGCATTAATCCGAACAAATACGATTGACATAATATTATATTTATCCATTTGATTTTATGATTTAAAATATTTTGATTAAATAATATCCATATATTATTATACATATACCTTTAACATGACTATTATTCTGTCCGATGGGTAAATTAATGGAGATTGAATCTGAATGTCTCATTATTTATTTTTAATACGTTCAATCAATTTTATATTATTGAAAACTATCTCTGTGCCTTCACGTATACACTACTAAAATTGTTTCAGTTTTATAAATTATTGTCCTTCGTGACACACGTTTGCTATAGTTATGATTATTAAAAATATAGGAAAAACAAATTTCAGAGTTAAAACGTGCAATACTACAATGATTGTTATGAACATTTTGCACTTTAAGTTAATTTATTTTAGATAATATTTTAACCAAACCAAATAAATACAAAAAAAGTGATTTTATTGAATTTACGAAAATTTCATCTAAGAATTTAAAATATTAAACATGTTCAAGTAAAATTTAAAAATATTTAAAATGTTTTAAAGTAAAAAAAAAAAAAACTATCTGTCATATTTCTTTTCAAATATTGCTTAGTTATGATATTGTATGATATTCAATGCACTCCGTTGATTATTAAAACTTCATAGAGTTTACGCTGATTTTACGCGTCATAACAAAACCGTCATACATACATATAATTTATCATACATTCCATGAAAAAATCATTATTATAATAATGAAAAGCAGTGTAGTATATAATACAACTGTAGGCTATGAAAAAATAGTTTGTATGGCATTTTCATCATATAATTGCTCAAACTTTACTTTCAATGAATTAATAGTTTTTAATAATGATAATAATTTAGATAACTGAAGACCACCAATGTGAGAAATGGTTTTCAGAAACGACAACGCGTGATGAACATAGCAGATTCTGTGTTGGACTTCCATTTACAGATACGGTATCATTAGAGCAAAACCATTAGAAATTCAGGAAGAGTCAAGCCTAATTTCCATCCAGTATGTTTTTGCAAAACCATGGCCGAGGTGAGACTCGCTCACTTGCGCAAAAACGCTTATTCAACCTTGAAAGCCGCCTAAGTAAAGATCCAGCATTATACGCTGAATATCAGCAATTTATGAAGGAATACTTGGCTCTGGGACATATGAAAAGAGTGACTCAGGCTGGAAAATATTTCATCCCGCACCATGCTGTCTTGAAACGTGACGGTAACAAGATCGAAAAGTTGCGTGTTATGTTCGATGCATCTGCTTTTACATCGTCGGGTTTATCGCTAAATTATGTCCTTATAGCTGGTAATAAGTTACAGATTGACATTTTTGATATTCTTGTGAGGAGTAGGTTAAAACGTTATCTGTTAACCGCAGACATAACCAAAATGTATTGCCAAATCTTATTAAAACCCAATGATTGTGCTTACCAACATATACTCGTATTATGGCGTGAATTTCCTGAGGAAGAGGTGATCGAATATGAACTTCGTACTGTCACTTATGACGTTACTTCTGCTCCATATCTGACCATCCGATGTTTGCATGAATTAGATGCTCAGGCTGGTTCGAAATTCCCACCCGCGAAGAACATTCTCATCCGCCAAATGTACGTTGATGACATCATGGTAGGAGCAGATACAGAAGAGAAGTTGTCTATAATTCAATGAGACATCATCAGCTTATTGAATTATTGTGATTGCACCTTGAAAAATTGGACAAGCAACTGTTTGATTAACCTGGAGAACATTGACACCAAAGATCATGCAAAATTATTGTCATTGGATCCTAAAGGTGAAACTTGTGTGAAGGTTTTAGGCCATCATTGGGACCCATCATTAGATCATTTTACTTACCACACAAGTCTTCGTCCTGGACAATATACCAAACGAATGTGCTCTCGGCCATCGCCAGACTATTCGATCCAATTAGTTTCTTGGGACCCACACTGTTTTGGGCCAAGATTTTTATGCAAGAATTATGGAAACTAGGTCTGCATTGAGACACTCCACTTCCAAAAATTCTTCACTAAAGTTGGGATCAGTTTGTAAGAGAACTACCAGCACTCGATTTAATTATTCTTCCTCGACATATTGACGTTCAAACGCATACGAAAATTCAACTAATAGGATATGCATCATCAAATGATTATGCCGCTAATGTATACTTACGAGTAATAAGCACTTCACTTCACCGAAATCTTCATCTCACGAGTACTTCCTTGGACTCGGATGCCAAACAACCTATCTTGTTACCAAAAAGGTCTCACTTGACTCAATTGATCACTCGACACTTCCATCAAGGATTCTTGCATGCCGGTCCTAAACTTGTCTTATCAATGATCAGAAGAAAGTTTTGGATTCTGTCCGATAGAGATACGATTTGCCAATTCATCTTTTCTTGTGTAACTTGTGTTCGATTTAAGATATGTCGTCCACACCCAATCATGAGAAATTTGCCATCATCGTTGGTCCAAAAAAACAGGCCTTTTTCGCAGACCGACATAGACTATGGTGGTCCGTTCTTAGCCAAAGAGAGTCGTCACTGTAATGCACGCAAAAATAAAATGTACTTAGCTTTGTTTATATATATATATATATATATATATATGTCGGTTAAAGCAGTTCATTTGGAAATTGTGTCGGACATATCATCCACTGCATTTTTAGCTGCATTCGATCGATTTGTGGCTCGCCGTGGTATACCGTCCGACATATACGTATAAAAATTACGATACTAATTATGTGGGAGCGGCAAGACAACTAAAAGCTCATTTCAGAATAATCAAACTCAGATGAATGTTTTTACACATATACCTTGTCAATGGCATTTCAATCCTCCTGCAGCTCCATACTTTGGTGGACTCTGGGAGGTAGCTATAAAGAGTCAAACATTATATGAAGCATGCGATTGGAAAACAAATCCTAACACACGAAGAATTGTTAACATTAATGAATCGCATAGAAGAGATCTTGAATTCTAGACTTATCAGATCTCATATCAGACTCATCTGACCCTAATGATATATGTGCTTTGACTCCAGGCCACTTTCTAATAGGTCAACCTACCATAGCTGTATCCGAAATTGAAGTTATTTCATCACCAATGAATAGCCTCGACCGCTGGGAGCTACTCCATCAGTGCCATCAAACGTTTTGGAAACGATGGACTCGGGAATATCTTACCACTCTCCAAGGGCATCTCAAATGGTACCAGTATATATCAAATTTATCCGTAGGAAACCTAGTCATTGTAGAAGCTTCAAATCGCCTACCCACGGATTGGCAATTAGGTCGCATCATTGCAGTTTACCCCAATGAAGATTCAGTTGTACGTGCAGCAACCATTCACACTCAAGATGGTGTACTTAGACGTCCAGTCGTCAAACTGATGAAACAACCAGTATCCGACTCGTCCATCTCTTGATCGATCATTTATTCCTAAGTTTTTTTTTTTTTTTGCACTTTATGTTATCTTAGTGTTAAGCATTCTGGTGACTTTTTTCCAAGACGGGCTATTCTAATTTTCTTGAAAGTCTACGTCTTTCAATGCTGGGAGAATGTTCGGTCCTATTACGCACTAAAAATGAGGTACAGTTGGTTACACTTCCGCATTTCCTGACATGAACTAGTTTGGTGACGCTTATTTGTGAACACATATGTTTTCTCCTTCTTTGCCATCATCTCAGGAGTGTAAAACACGATCCGAAATGCGTCGTATTATTCACTTTCGTGATGTTTTTTCGTTTTCCGGTTGTAATCCGATCGGTATAAGTTTTTTTTTTTTTTTTGCAACAACCGTTTTGTGTGACGCGTGCGCCTTCGTCGCCGTTTATTAAGTGCACCTTCGCCGTTCTTAATACTATATGACGCATTCGTCTTCGTATACGTGGTGCGTGCGCCTTCGTCGCCGTTTAATAAGTGAGCCTCCGCCGCCATTTTAATAAGTGCGCATTCGCCGTACTTATTAATATTATACGACGCCCATCACTATAATACATCTGTGATCCTAAATTTATTGTGGACGTGGATCATTTCGTTCTACCAGTCATCGCTGCGCCATCTTGAGACAGGTCAACATTTTTATTTATCAATTTTTATATAAAAACATATTCGTGCTATGCGCCCATTGGGGACATTTTTATTTTGATTATATGTTGCTCCTCCCCTCTTTGCCTTTAGTACGCAAGTTTGTTTAATATTTATTTTAACTTGACCAAATAATACTCGTTATAAATTAATTTCTGATTAATTTTATTATATATCTCCTCCTTCATCCTTTGGTTTCCATTTATACGTGTGGCAATCGACCGGATTCTGCAGTTGCGATAATGTCTCGTCAGAGACACTTTGCGGGAATTCCCGCACACATAAATATTATTTTTAACATTTAAACATTTACGGATAGTAACATATAACTATTTTAGTGTCGTACCAGTGAAACGAAAAATATATTTTCCTTACAATTTAATATTGTGTGCGAAGGAAGAATATTTTTTTATTCAGAAATTTGTTGTTTAACGAGTAACAAAACGGTACCCACGATTCCAAGTACCATTAATGATTTCTTAGGTCAGACATCGTACGTGCGTAAGTGTGTAAGTTACTTACAAAGCTTTTTTTCAATTTCTATGGAATTCCGCCAAAAAATATCAATAAAAAAAACGTAATTTTATGTTTGAAAGATTGACAGTTTCGAACCATTTACTACTGATAAACATTGATCAAATTTGAACAGTTTTTTAAAGGAAAAAATAGAAGTTTTGAAAAGACTATAGTAAATACATCTTAAAAACTAATATACACGTATATATAAATATACTAATATATATGTGTATATATATAAAAATATATAATAAAACTACATAATTATTTTCTTAGTTTTAATTTATGGTTTACTCTATTTTTATTCGAATGTCTTAATTTTTGTCTTAATTTTATATTTTTATAATAAACGTATTATACAGCAATAACTTTGAAATCTCAAAACTATGTTTCGAGAAGAAATCATAGTTTTTTCAAACACATATTTTGAAAAAAAATATTTATGCCTAGTTATTTTGATATTTAAATATGAAATTCCTTTTATTCATAGAAGAATTATATATATTATTTTAGAGTTCTTATGACTCAAAAATAATTATAAAAATTCTTAATTTTTTTTGTACACCATCGTTTATCATGTATGTACTCGTATATATTTTTTAACCATACATTTATATTGTTGCAATGTAGGAAGTTATTTGTTATTTATACATTTTAATTTTGCATTCATTAGTTATTTTAATAAAATGTATAAATGTACTATTGCATCTTTAAAATAACCATATTATTTGAGATTGAACAAGGAACTAAGAAACTTGAAAATTAATCTAGTTTACATATTAGATTCTGAACGAAGCAAGAAATGTTTTGATTTATAATAACATTTTTTTTTCTTTTCCATGACCAAACTTTTGAGTATGAAATTGCACAAAAAGTTGCGCACAGTATCTTATAAGAAAGACAGGCAATCGAACTCTGCAAGAGATACTTTTAAGAAGTCACTTTTCGATGTTACCAGTAACTTTCCGTACCACTGTCAGAGAAGTAAAACATAATAAGGATATATACTTGGTTTTCATGTCAGAACTATATTTTTTACATCGAAATAGATGACAAAATACATAAAATATATTACGTCTTTTTCCTAGTATACTGTTTACGTTTTGTGAAAATTAATAAATAGTTTTTTTTTTATTTCGGACTAAGTATTTCATGATAACATAAACGATCAGAAATATAAACGCAAAATAGTCGTTTTAAATCTATAGTGTAGAAAGAACTGTTTTTTTTTTTTAATTTATGTTGTGTATTAATAATAATTTAATTTTTAGGGCTTCATCCTATCGATTTAATATAAATGCGCGGAACACTAAATTATATCGTCATTTCATCGGACCGGTTGTTATCTGCAGCCGTCTTCTATACGAATATAAAATTGTACAACGCCGAACTACGTGTACGATAGTTTTTGCGAGAACGTGACATATACCGACTATTAACATCGTATTAGATTATTATTACACGGCTCTATACGAACTAAATTAACCCCTTTCGCGTTGTTAGAGAAAATCTGTTCTTTTCCACCGTGCGACTTTTCAACGATTCCGGACAACGACAAAACGGTTTTATTATACAAAGATCGTGTTCCGATCGTAACGTCGCTTCGAACCGTTGAGAGGACGAAGTGGAAGAGCCCTCTGAAGGGGGTGGCAGACAAACTCGCAATTACTTGTTCGTAATAAAGCCCAGGGAATTCACGGATATATATATATATATACTTATATATTTGTTAGTGTGTGTGTGGGTATGATTAATGAGCTGAGCGTTGTCACTACAAGCTGGAACGCGACACAGACGAGCGGAGAGTAGGTTTGTCGACGAGAGCTGGAGCGGTGTAGACGACCGGCTGCTTTTGACGACATTTCTGTACGCACCCCGGTAACCGGAGACCGAGCGCGCGGTACGGAAGAGTAGGGAAGGATAAAGGTGAATTGTCGAGCGCGCGCGCGTCCTTTTGTTGTCGGATGTACTCTACGCTCCGTGCTATACCCTGTGTCGTTGGCCTGCCAGATTCACCCCTTCCCCACCCCACCAATTTAGCAAACGACTTCACCGAAAAACTCGGGGTACATCAAATTGTCAACCACTTCACGCACGAATAATAAAAGTCGAGAGATTAAACTGTTTTGGAATGAACTATCACGAGGCATACATTACGTGTTTACACATTACATGCGTCCACTCGTACTTACTAGTATAGTAATCAAGTGTTCGTTCAACCACGTGAGTGTTATGTGGCATCGATCATCATTTCGCGTTCAGACCTTGTGGCCACGGAAACGGGATGATCTTCGGACGATGGGTCAACCGAAAGTCGCTCTTGTTTCGAAACCTTTTAGTCTTATCCGACTTATCGACTTTGGAAAATAAAACATAACGTTTCAAATACCTATGAAAATATGTATAGTGTTCATAATACATGGTTCGTGCCAATTATTTCCTGCTATACATTTCTTGTGGTTGTGATGATCAGAGCAATCTGTAGTATTAGCAAATATCAGCTATACCAAATTTAGGTCACGGTATATCCAAGATATTTCTGTATATTAATTTCGTAATAGAAAACAGTTATTAAAAGCATTTTAGAATATAAGAAATAAATTGATTCGGAAAAATAAAATGTGAGCGATAATTATGTTTAATTAGATTAAGCAAATGTATAAAAGAGAGATGATCGGAAAATAAACAATTTTCCATGGTACTTATTCTACTACGAAAATATGTATTTTTTTGATTCTTACTTATACTCAAATTATATTTTGAGTTGGTCTTTTCCATGGAGCTGTGTGGAACAGATCCGATTGATTAATTGATTTTATTTTGCTTTTACTAAAAATACGAGTATATGTTTTTCTTGTGAACTGTATACTTTTTTAACCTTTATTTTTCGCTTATTACTTATTAAAGTAACCTTTAATACTGAATATTTTTTGACGGTTGGAAAATTAGTCTACTGACAAACTATCTGTTTTATACGTCAAGCTCAAAGTGTGTTGTATACGACAAATTCTTTTGGCCAAAATGATATACTCCTAGTTTCATTGCAAATCTAAAATTATTATTAAATAAAACTTCGTTTCATAAGCATAATAAACAAACACACACTCAAATATATTGTATGAGTACGTTTGCTCTATTTCGTAGGTGTGCATATCCGTTTATATTAATAACACTAATTCTGGAATAATATGAGCCACGTTTCAGTCAGAGTAAACGTTTTGATGAAAACCGCTCTGTTATTGCGGATTGTAGATTGTTTTTGGCTTTTAATAACTTGCATTATTTAAAATGTTAATTTTCAGACATTATTTTATTCACTACCTGAATTCGTTAGAAAGATTAGCGACACAACCAAGAAAATTCCCACTTCCTTTTCTTCACACCACTTTTTTATTTTTTTATCACAATTTTATACAATTTTTAATATTTAAATTATATTTTGTTATAAAGCATGGATTAATTGTACCGTATAAACACAAGCATTCGTCTTAAACTCATATAAATTATAGATTCAGTCATATCTGAAGTTAATTTTTTATTGAGGCCATACCGTAATCATGTGTGAATTTATAACTAAGCATTTACGAATAAAAAAAAATATATATATATATATATATATATATATATATATATATAGAACGCATACTTAACTAAGGCTAACAAGGAAATGCGAAGCAACTTTTGTGCAATCCGTTTTTCCGAAATAATTCCACAAGGAATGCCTATGCTGTCTAACGTGCACCGAACTACAGACTTATTACTTCCCTCTCGTTGAATTCATATTTCTGGGTAGAATCTAGGGCACTCTGTTGGTATCTGCTCTTTTTTTCAGCTCTATCTCGTCTCCAGTTCATTGATTTCCTGTTTCATTGCTAGGTCCAAGAATCTACACAAATTCACGAAGCTTATTTGTTTTGAGTTGTTCGTCTAGTATAATATAACATCATTACATTAGTACCCCTTAAATATTAATAACATTAGATACATTTCGATAATAATAATGTAACTGTCGTTATAATTATTATTATTATTTGTTTAGTAAACTATATTATGACTAACTTCGGAGTGAAATTATTTTAATCACTTATACAAATATTTTTTTATATTTTTTTATAACTTACATCATTTAAAATCTGTACATTCCATGTAGTAAAAAAAAAAAAAAACTGAATTAGTGAAATACAAAATATATTATAACAAGTGGAACTGAAGAGAATAATACTTGTATTAGCGATACTTTGAAATGTGATCTTTAATACTAACCGAGAAAATACTATTTTATAATTTTGATTGAGTAAGGTATATAAACTTTGATATGTATATTTATTATTAATTTTGTTTGTTATTTGAAAAGTATTAATTGTAGAATTGTTTCAAAAGTCTAATTTTATTTTATCTTACTTATGGTTGTTTCTGTAATATTGTGTAAACTTGATATGACACAAAATATAAGAATATTACATTATTAGTACATATTATTTTACTATCCATGTTGAAAAAAAAACATTTATTTAAAAAAAAAAAAACTTATATTTAATGTTAAAAATAAGAAAAATAAATAATATAATAATACAATTTTAGTGAACAATATTATAATGATGAAAAATAAACTAGATGGTTTAGAAATGGTTTGAACTCGAAAAACCCTACTATTATCACTCCAATGATGCGTATTAATTTATTGACCTCTTGGCAACGTATTCACAATTTAAGAAAATTATGTATTATAAATGCACAAAATACAATATATGTTAAGGTGGATTAATAGCTTATCAATAACTTTAAGTATATTATATTGAACTTTGCAATGTTGTAAAAATTGTACTGTGTACCTACCAATATTCTTTCAAACTAGTTTCAAACTTTTATTATTAAAGCCTCTAACAATGTGTGATTGTTTGTAAACACTAGTTTTTAAAAGTACACCGTCGAATTATATAAGTTTATTATTGTGTATTTACAGTATTGACGGACGACCCAAATTTCGCTGAGCCTATACCTAATGTAACGGTATCACTAGGGAGAGATGCATCCCTTCCATGTGTAGTCAACAATCTTGGCACGTACAAGGTAAGACGCCACGTACATATTATTATTATTATTATTATTATTATTATTATTATTATTATTATTATTATTATTGTTATTATTATTGTTATTATTATTATTATTATTATTATTATTATTATTATTATTATTAGTATTAGTATTATTATATGGAAAAAAAGTATTCATAAATCATTTTTGTAAAATTTATTTCCAAAAGATTTACGGCTAACAATATTTCGGTTACCAATATAAAGGTATGACGTATGTACATTGTATACAATATTATTATGTTTCTGCGTTCACCAATCAAAGATCCTGGTATATATTATTGTTGAAGGGAAATAAATTACCTTAAAACACGTTTTCATCATGACAGTTACCAGAAATAATAAGTCTACGATAATCACTTCAGTAAATTCTTTATGAAAATTTATGAAACTAATACATTTTTAAACGGAGCATAAAGCTGGTTTTTAGATTAAAAGAAAAAAAAGGACCTGAGTCTATTAAAAGCCGCAGTAGTATTATTAAAATGGCTTAATAGTTCTGGCTGTTAAAAATTTAAGATAATATCTTTGCGATTAACTTTAAAAAAGTAAAAAATATTTTTTTAGAAAAACGTAGAAAATACGCACTGTGCCAGTGGCGTCATTTAGGAGAGTGGAGAACACATTCATTTAGCACAATCTAGCCCTTTCGCTATCCTTGTCCATTACAATGGACATGACTATAATTTTATGTCCTACTTAATGTGTACTGATACTAATATAATTTAAAATTAATAGGAATTGATAATTTCTGTAGAATATGATAAAAATATTTTAATTCCGTTAACTATTATCAATTATTGTCAATTATTAATTATATAAGAAAAAAAAAAAAAGGTTACTCCATGTAAAAAATCAAAGTGTAAAGGGAAATCACATGTCTTATGCACTAATTTCAACATACATTTATGCTTTGCAAAAACAAATGATTGTTTTTCTGATGACCATTATAAATAACTATACCTGTAATATAAATTTTAATTACTAATCTATTATTATCAAGAATTTAAATTTCTGTTTTTGTTTATTTAATTAATATTTTGTATTATTATTATATGTTTAATAGAAATTAGTGGTTTTTTTATTATAATGAAATGTATTTTTCTTTGAACTTCCAGTGTCCATTGTAATGGACACGTGTATATTTTTAAATAATTTAAAAAAAAAAAGTTAAGATAATATACTGTAAAATCACTGATTACGAATATGCAAAAATATGTTTACCAATATTTTTAATTTGCTAGTCATTTTTAACACACAGATGTGTGGTTTATGTCATGTAGTATAAGGGTATACCTATGTAATAAGTACAAATTATATTTTTAGACTGGCTTGACGTCTTCTTTCCCATACGTTAATCGAAACTTTATTAAAATAAGCCGTCGAGTTGGCAATTTAATAATTTATTGACTATTATAGAGCAAGTTTTATTTCTATTTTACACAAACCCCTTGACCTACTTCTCGTACAAAAGTTGACATAAAACTAACTATAAATAGGAAAAATAATAAGAGTACCAATTTCCCTACTTTAGGAAAAAACCGGAATTACGTCACTGTATTGTTCATTATTTAAAAATGTTAATCATAGTCTAATGGTAAATCGTACTAAGGTTTACAAATGAATCGTAGTAGATTTTTGGGTCGTTATTGACAAGAAAACGCCATCAGAATTATTTTTCTAGAGAAACTTCGAAAATTGGAAAAACCACTATGAAACACGAAAAAATAACCTCCCAAAACCAATTTCCGACCACATGAGATACTATGACATAAGACTTTTGGTGCACTTTTACTGTCCGAAAGTTTGATCACGTATAGAAATAAGAATTCGTTGTAAAGCCGATTTGATGTTTTATTTGCTCAGAATCTAATATACGGTTTCGGTAGGATTATTCGCATTAATTGTTACGCGTTAAATGAATACATTTATTTATAAGTACATGTTAAGAAATATAAATAAAATCACATTTGAAAAAACAAAATAAAACACTATGAGAACAATATGATGATAAACTGAAATAAATAAAGACACAAAGTTTAATAAAGAAAGGATTCGAATCTTTCTAGACGGACACAATATTATTATCATGTACTATAAGATAATCATCAATGCATGCATATAATGTGCATCGTTTTGGGACGCTATCTTTCGGAAAAAAACATATAATCGTTCCTCGCATTTGAAACATTAGAACTAGTACTTTTTATTCAAACTTCATGTCTTAACACTGTTCATGGTATATACGTTTGTCCTCTTTATTATAACGAGTTTACCTACTCCATGCTAACGCAATCGACTTAAGTCTAAAACTATAATTGTTATCTAAATAATAACAAATCCTGATATTCCTAAGATAGATCATGTCGTTTTGCAGGGCTAGAAATAGCAAATTTTAGTGAGGCGATGTGATATATAGATATGTCCTATACAGATATGCCGACTACTTTCTAAAACAAAATTCTACAATAATAATATTAGTTAATTTGTTGATGATTTCCGATTATATAAATAGATAACTCATAACATCCTATTTTTCATCCCCTTTATGTGTATTATGAATTACGATATTATAAAAATGTTCTTAATATAACAATGTACGAAGTATGTAAACATATTATGAATAAAGAGTCCAAAATAAAACAGAGTAAAACGATTAATGTAAAACTTGATATATGAATAAATCCAATGATTGGGAATATATTTTTAAACCGTTATTTTCCTGTCCAAAATACTTTGTAAATAGAACATCTCCATGTGATAACAGATTTATCAGTTTTTGTTTTATGTCAAATAGCGATAATGTAATTACATGCCATTGAAATAAACCGATATCATAACACTGTTAATTATACGCACTAAATACATTCCTTGATAAGATATTATTATACCCGCAAAGTTAGAACTACACAAAATACGTGATAACTCTAAAAAAATAAACAGGTCAAAGTTTTACTAAACGGTAAATAAAAATAATGGTGTATTCTGAAACACACAGTAAACTAAAGTAATATTCATTCAATTAAACTGTTATTTTCTTTTTTCCTTATTTTTTTTTTTTTTTTTAATGTAACTAATTATAATTATATACATTGCTGTGTAAAACAACTACAGAAAATTCCACTTAAAGACTAATACACTGTAAAATATAAACATTTAAATATTTTGTTGACATTACTATCAGTTTATGTAAGGACAATAATTGAACGTTAAAAATATTATAATATAATATATGCTTAATATAATTACGTTAAATTATAAATAAATTATTGAATGTATTCGTTTGAAAACGATGAATTTATTTTTACTGTGATCAAACTTTCGGAAAGTAAATCTGAACCGTTACACTTTTTATGAAGAAAATTGAACTTCCAAGGAGTACTTTGGATAAGTTGTTTTTCGATTTTTAAAATAAACTTGAAATTGGAAGACAAAAAAAAAGATAAATATACTTTAATAAAATATTAGTATTTAATAACACTCTTGAGGAGAAATTGCAAAACAAATTATAAGACATAACCAATTTTTGTCTTGTCAATTTTCATAGTAATACCTAATTAAATTCTAGTTTTACTTATGGTTATAGAATCCATGGAATTTGAGAAGTATAATATAGAGTGCACTTAAAATGTTATATTATAAACATATTATAATGAACTATTTTGGTAGATTTATAAAAATGTTTGTAAAATATTTAAAATAGGTATTTACTGTATTAAAGTTACGTGTACGTGTATTTTAAATAATTTCTTATTTCTCTTAAAATGTTACAGTAAATCATATTTTTGTAATTTTACTATAAAATTATAAATGTATTAATAGTCAAACATGTTCCTTACATATGAGTCAAATCACAGCTTGCTCTATTACAGTTTCAGCATCTTTAAACACAGTAAAACTACATTAATTGTGTTCGTGTTTGCCGGGGAAGAGTTTAACTATAATGTAACTGAGTCCATTATGAATTAATCGCGTGAGTGTTATGTGTTAATTTACACATTCATCACTCATACAGCGTTTGACGTCGTGAGCGAAGTGGAGTATATATATATATATTTATATATTTATATATATAAAGTATGTATTTATTTTACAGTAATGTCATCTTTATTTTCTGCGATTAAGGTTTGTATATTTACTGTAATCACTTCGTTCATGCTTACCTCGTTGTAAAATACTGGTTATGAGCATCGCCCATTCATGCCAAAAAAATAAATTCGTTTTAGGTGCAGCCAATTTGCACCAAAATAAAAAAGGCATGATTTTTCCGACAGCTCATTTGCGCAAAATTGTTCTGGTGTTATTATAATAAAGTAATATAAATAAATAATTCCAATAAATAAATCATAATAAGATTTAAAAGAAGATTTTTTTTACAAATCATCTTTATCTATATTTTAATTAAATAAAACTATTTTTACATATTCATAACAAGTTTATTTTTTGCTTTATAATTCTAAAAATAACTTTATTCTACGTTACGGACAGGATATTTTTAAAATATATAAATTAAACCAAAATCGATAATATAAAATGTATTCGCTGGTATATTTGAAACAAATGAGTTATCAGAAATAACAAACATTTTGGTACAAATGAGCTGTACCTGAAGTGAATTAATATTTTTATCCTTTTTTTCACGAAAATGGTTAATACTCCTGGACACAACTAAACATTTGAACTTAACATTTTTCGATTTTCTTTGTGGTTTTCTCAAGCGAGAGAAAGAACTGAAGAAAAAACTCTAATCAATATTAAGTAATTTTAAATCTTGTCCCACGTGTATAAGTGTTGCCTTTATATTGTAGAAGTTTGAAAATCATTTGTAAGGTTATTTATAAGGTTTTAAAGATTATTTAAAACGTTTTATGTTAATACTTAATTCTATAATAAATGTTTGAACGATATTTTTTAAAAATTATTTATTATTTAAAAATCAAAATTTAATGGACCTTAATTTTTTTTTTTTTTTTGATAGCAACTAATTTTATTAAATTTTTACTTTTAGTAAGTATCCAATTTAGTCAAATAGTAAATTTAGAAAAAATATTTTGAATTTAATTCATGAATTAATTACAAACTTATGTATTGCATTTAGTGTGATATTTAATCATAATTGTAGTATTATATAATTAAATAATAATAACTATATTAATATTATAGTGCACATTAAAGCAACATTAGTTCAGAATTATTTTTCAGAATCTATATGATTTATTAATAATTTCAAAAGTACGCAAATGAAGATGACTAACTTGCAACTTACAATATTGAGATTGATATACTATCGGATATTTTATGTAATTATTACCCTAGGGTCAAATTCTAGGATCAAATATATTTATTTTCAATTTTGAACGAGATAACCGACGAACAATTTGGATTAGTGTTATTTTATGGTATATAGTTCAATTTTGTCGGCACACATGTTTAATACGCGTTCAGTTCATGGACGGGATCAGGCTTATATTTTTAAAATTTCTATGCCAAACGGAATACGTGAAACAAATATCATTTCAGAACCATAATTTGAGTAGACAATTTAATAAAAAAAATTTAAAAATCAATATTTTATTAATCGTTAATTCTATTAGAAATGATGTTCACTTAAATCTAATAAGGTAATTTTAAATATATATATTTAACAATATGTGTTCAAACGAACATTCATTTTATATCCACCGTACACCCACGTAGACTGTACACCGCGTGTTAATTTTTTCGACTGATCGCACATTTAAGTTCACGGATCCACAAGTTCCTTACATTGTCAGAACAATAATATGTTATTCCATGTTTCAATGGACAATTTGATTGACTAGTTTCCTCGCAAGTGGACACGGAAAATGTAAAATTTTAAATTCAAAACTAAATATATTGAGACGGCACGTATGCGTTTACCATGCATATACAATCTGTATTGAGATCATGTACAAGCCGTGTATCCGGATGTGCTCTTACCACTGAATTCGATATTACCCCGTATCAACCCCACCACTTGCATGGTCACGTACCGGACCCGGGTTTGAATACATATATTTTCGTTAGCCGGACAAATTGAACCATCTTCCAGGCCAGACCACATATAGATTTAAAAATCTTATTTATTTTATTCGTCTTCGGCCAGGATTTTTAGTTGTGGAATATATTGTACACGCGATGACGCGAGAATAGATCAAATTACTGTGCGTAATTTATTATATTATTACGTTCAAAAGTTCGGTTTGCTTTTCGTGTTTTCTTTAGTGTTCGACTAAATACGATTCGGTCATCAACTGCTAGCAAACACTTGGTTTTAATATTCAGAACCCGTATTGAAACTATAAGAACAAATAGAAAAAATATACATGTGATTTTCTTTCGATAATCGTTAGGTTAGATATAATAAAAATACTATATTTTTTTCGATAAAACTACTATTATGGACTAAAAAAAAAACATGCACTCGATTGATAGTAAAGATATTAATTGCATAGCGTATTATAAAATGTTTAAGTTAACAAGCAGTATTTATAGTTTCCCAAACGTAAATCGTTATGATATGTTATACTTGAACGCAAATGTGCCATGGTCGTATGGTATATATGCGTCAGTATAATATTTTAACTATATTAAACTACAGTTATGGGTAGTGATTTTTTTTTCAACCTTTAAGTTGGTTTGCAATTCTTCTTTTAGTTCACTTCTAGGGTAGTTATTATTACGTGGTATATTATTACAATCGTGGAAACTTGTAATTTATCGAAACATTTCATCGTATTCTTCTAATGCTGTCGCAATATTTGTTCCCTTAGTAAGTTATATCATCGAATCGTAATAATGTATACGGAATCGAACTATACTTTTTGCATGATACATATTTAATTGCATACGGATGAAAAGTTACGTTTTCTATAATGTCGTTGTTTTTCTTTGGATCCGTTCCAGAGAAACTTACGCCATACGTCTCACAACACTCCGCGAAGAACCCTCATTTTGACGGTACAACCACCACCAATTCGTCTCGAGATCAACAAGTCGTGTTTGTGTTTCGCAGTTAGTGTTCAATGTGTACTCAAGTGATATTGATGAATCAAATAAGCGTTTTGCGGTCGGTCGATTACTAATAAACAATGCATTGCACACGCTCTTCACGTGACATGTCTGTATTATGGACTGCGTTGATCCGGGTTCTGTTTCGTTTTATTAGAAAAATTAAATAAACTCTTGATTTCGTCAGTCTACCATAGACCAAATTGTTCGTAAATCATATAAATCGTGATAAAATAGTAAATCTGTGTACTACAGTGGAGTTGATATAATACTAGATAAAATATAAACACCACCCTCAATTCATATTTTTCAAACTCTCATGTTGGTTTCAAAATATAACTTCTACACCGTCAGGTAGATGAATGAAAAACGTTTCTAGACAAATTATCTTGCAGGACATCACATAATGACGAAATTTGAAAATCAAAAATTAAAATTAATTTTGTAAACAACCATAGTAGAGGGTGTTATTATTTTACAATTTTATTTGTTTTAAATATACCCTAACTTAACTAATTAAAGAATTATTTTAAATCATTGTAAAAATGGTATTAATATTTTAAAACATACAAGAGTTGAATTTTGAAGAACTAATATTCCAACGTAAATATGTATAAGCTTTGTATGTATATTTTTGTTACTTTTTAGACTTTGACAATATGGTGGTGCAATCAAAAACAAATAGCTGGACTTTGATATTGTTATTATGATTTAAAGTTTAAAGTGGCGTATCTAGATGGAAGAGGGGTTAAAACTTATCTTCGAAATTTCAATAAATATTAAATACATAGTTACATATTCACACTTTTTTCCCAAAACCAAAGTTACACAAAACAAGATTTATTATTTTAAATATTGTTTTTTAACTGTAGTAATTATTTTACTTCTTTTATTTTTTATAATTTAATAACTGGTAAGCTCCCTCTCCCCTCAAAACAATTTTTCTCGACAAACTATTAGAAGTTTATATGTATAATCAGCATTAGTGCATTGACGTAAATTCTTACACCAGTTTTTATTTTTTAATTTTACATAGGATAACATTTTCTTCATTTTTTTAAACCATATTTGAATTCATGAAATGACTAAAGAGAGTTTATCTTTTTTGATACAGTCAGCGCTAAAATCGTTATCCAATTTTATCATTTTTTCGACCGAATTTAAAAATATCATAACTTTCAAAGTAATTATTAAATAAAGTACATTTCTTGTTTTTCTATGTTTTTTTAATTTAAACATATTTCATATGCAATTAAAATAAATAAATCCAATGTAAATCAACAAAAACAACTTCAAAAACTAATAATTTCACGTAAAGCTCAAAAACTTAACGTACCCGCTAATACATACTATTTAACAAATTGAGAAATATTCATGATAGAATGATAAAAATCCCTGAAATATCTAAACTTTATTCTCAATAAATCAATATACTTCCATAATTATATTGTTTGGTTTTTCATAATATATTTAATATAGATCGATACGAATTTAATTATTCAAATTATTTAATTTACATCTAAATGTTCAAATTAAAGAGCAACAAAAACATAATTCACAGTTAAATTAGTTAAAATATTAACGAATAAATAGGGAATAGTTTACATAAAAAAATCAATACGTCATATAAATTTAGCTAAATTGAACCATATGGAAACAAATAAGTGGTATTATATTAATATTATATATTATGGAATACTATACCACGAAACAATATTCAAACGGTTCGGTAATAAATGACATGCGTTTTATTGCTGCTTTTTTATTTTTCGTTTAATTTTGTGTTTCACTGTAACCGTATACATTTAAGACGCTGGGTCAGCAAATATAAATGCTTTTGAACCAATTACCTAAAGCTTAACCAAGTGCTATAAAACTATGCTTTCTAAGTGTAGGTAAATGGCCATGGATTATCTTTTCATATAAATCTTTTGTTTCTGCTTTAATCTTAAAAACATAAAAATAAATCCCTTATGCAAATACTCCGATGTAAAATTAAGTTTTTGAGACATCTGTATCAAAACGTCAAGCTATTGTTTGTTTTGCTGATGTTTGACACCGAGACAATTTAAAATGTTCACGGTAAACGAAGCGTAATACGTTACATAATTCAAATACTCAGGTTAGTTTCGAAAAAATTTTTACTGACCTAAATTTAAAAACTCATAACGCGTAACAGTTGTAATATTCAAAAATTTATAATTTAAAAAAAAAAAATCAATATTTGGATTTTACAAGACAACAATCTATACGTGTGAAATGAACAATCACATTAATTAATCGAAAGTGATTTTCTCCAGTCTTCAATTTTTTAAAGTGTAAATAAGCCAATTTACTGTAAAATTGGTAAAAAGTTATTTTTTCTATTATTGAAAATAAGTATTTATCAAAATAAACGCAATTGATCACAGTGGCGTCTGGTGGCTGCGTTCACAAAATCACTTCAAATTTTAACATGAAGCTGTATTATGACATAAATTTTTTAGACTCAAAAAACTAAAATCTTAGTCTTAAGTTGTACTGTTGAGAACTTATCATAATAATTATTATTAAGTATTGTTTTCTTCCATTGGGTATACGGAAGTGATTACCTGAAATGTTGTTTTATTAAAACAAGAATGCGTCATATTTTATCAAAAGTTATTACAAATACTGATGTTCAAAAAAAAAAAAACTTTGTTACTCGCCGAAAGAACACGTTTGAACGTTAATACTTGAAATGCACGTATGAAGATCAACTGTATTACGTATTATTATGTTCTAGATAAATAATTAGAATGTAGTGATTTAAGAAAGTTATTTTTATCAATATATTTTAAGCTACAACGAAAAATGCCGAACACTTTTCTCCCAGCTGGATGGAATTTTTCATCAACAGACGTATAATATCTATTCATGACTTTTTTAAAACATTTTTACTACTGAAATAAAACAAATGTGGTTTTATACACGTACTAACGTCGCAAAACTGTTGCAGTTCCGGGAACAGTGGTAATAAAAATTCACAATTTTTACTTCGAAGGACTGAAAAATAACATAAAAGATAAAACTCGGAGGCACGCTTCAATACACGTGCGTGTAAATTAAAAATTGTAAACGTTTTGATTTCGTTTTTCACGAGTCATATTGAACACGTTGATGTGCTTTGATAATCCTGTCAACGATCTGTGTACAAAACAAATGTGACTTGTCGATGAGACGGCACTGCATGCCTTGGTCCTTACTGCACCACTCGGACTGTATAATCTAATCAATCGAGATTCAATTGTAGGACCTAATTATTGAACCAGACTGATTGATTTTATCGTCCACTCGCCGTGTTGCATATCGGTAAGTAAATGTTTATCGATTCTCAGGTTATTTATTCGTCAAGAAGATTTATTAATATTTTATCGATGCTAAAAGGGTCCACTGCAACATGTATCCCTTTGGCTTTCAATTCGTAGTGCTCATCTCACCGGAGTCACCCCACCGCTGTTGCTCGATCTAACTCGCCGTACGGTTCCTTCTCTCATCGTCCACCGTCACCCACGTTGTCTTTGTCTTCCTGCTACACATACACACACCTCCAGAGCTAAACTTTCCAAGTCCGGGCTCCCGGAGGCGTTAGTTTAATTAAATATAGTCGGGCCAACAAGCTAGTCAGGAAGCGAAGCCACTGAATAAATAAACAAGCAATTTCAGGGCGAATATTCCTATCTCTCTCTCTCTCTCTCTCCCTCCATTACGCGCCGCGCTTGACTCGACGTCGGTTTAGTGCCCCCATGGGACGATCTTCCCCCACGGCCAGAACGCCCCACCACCACCGGGGTAGTTGCCCGCCAAAAATACAACCGACATAAACAAGTATGAAAAATGTATCAGTTAGCACGGCCGTACACCATTCTGGCAGATAAATGTGCCCTAGTCAATACATAAGACCAGCGGCAAACTTTTATTTTTATTCACCCCGCAACATAGGTGCGCGCGTACATTCAGGCGTCTCTGATCCGCAACGGTTTCCTTGCCGAATTGTTCATATTTAATTACGCGACGAACAGCGCACAGGTCGCGGGTGAATGAGTGCACGACGCTCGTAACCGGTCAGATTTCGTACGAAAACTTCCATGTATTGTGCACAAAACTGGCGTTAGGGGGGAGGCAAAATGGAGCATTTGTCCAGGGCTTCGGCTTCGGCGCCGCACAGTATAAAAATCGGGATACATAGGAAATTTATCTTATCGCATTTCTTAAATTCAATCAGTCAATACCCAATCACATATATTACATGTCATCGCCTTTAATTTCTGCTTACAGGATATAGGTGATTATTGTTGTGGGTAAAATAAGTTTTTTCCGGAGCCTTGCAATAGGTAACGCTGGCCCTGGTTGTGCACACGACTCGCGAATAAACGGTCGTCCTCATCACGATTCTCTCGTGCTCCTGACGGGTCCGTTCGGAGTCGCTTTACGTCGTCTTCGCAGCGTTTTTGCTGTACAAACTCGCGAGAACACCTCGTAATATTTCCACCGCTATCGTTGCACTGTTCACGAGTGTGTGTGCGCGCGTATAACAATGATGTGAGTTTTCATACGTGATCGGAATAATTTTACAACATGTATTCGGAAAGCATAAAAAACACCGTCTGGGGAAAATTAAATATTTCATTACGACATGTGTGTATATTATATTGATAATGAAAGTGCAAGAATGTGTTTGTTCAACGTTCAATGTTTATGAATTCATCACGTGTGTGCGTGTGCGTGTGTCTGTCGTGAATCCTCGTTATGATGCCTGGAATAAATTAATATTAGATTTCTCTATAATTAGAACCCTTACCGGAGAACGTTTTATAGATATAAATTACGGGTGTTGTGCAACGACAATTCCACGACCCGTGTCAAAACATTATTGATGGTAATCCGTTTGATGTAAGACATGGTTAAAGCCGAGTTGTACTTATGTATTTTCTAAACAAATAAACATTATCGATTTTTCGTTATATATATTTCGTTATAGGGATCTTTTAAAAAACATAATTAACCGCACATCAAAATTAATATACCGATAACAAAATAATATGCTAATTTATAAGTTTTGATAAAATTACGTTAAAAGTTGCTTATAGGGGCACATAAATAAATCTGGTTCTCTGAACAATGATTCTTATTATTTTTCTTATATCGACAAAAACATGAGATAATTTTAATCAGTAAATTGTAAATCAATTGAAAATAATTTACTTTTTATTAATGTCAGTAATTAATTAACATTTAATTTTTTGGTAAATTTATATTTAAAAGTAAGACATGAAATTAAGACGTATTGTTAAATTATAGTAGTAATTATCAATTATGATTATTATAGTCAAAATACATATGTATATTAAGTTAAATTATTTTATTTTTCATAAAATGTACACTTTATTTCGTTTGACATTCATATAAAAAAAATTAAATAATCATTTTAAGTATTCAAAAATATAACTAATAAACATAAATATTTTCGATCTATTGTAACGTGGAGTGTTCACTACTCATACAACGGTAATGAATATCCACCGATATTGATGTTTAATGTAATCGTTAGAATATAATTGAAGTATCAATGCACTAAATATTCTAAAGTTCTCCGAATAATATGTGTAGACCTGATACGAGACTCCAAGGGTCCGTGGATTGTTTAAAATATATATTTAATAAATGAGCAACACAATTACGTTTATTGTTTAAAGCATAAAATATAGTAATTCATTGTATACATCTGATTATTGGACCACCGCTTTGAACAATGATGGTCTGAATGATTGTTCGTGGAGTTGACACATACGAACGTACTCAATACTATCAATATGTTAAAGTACTCATACTAACATAATAATTATGATTATTATAATACGTCAACTGGCGTTATGCGGATGATGATTGTCTGTGGACATTGTAAGATACTCGTATCTCTCCCTTGCTTATATTACTTATATATTTTGTTCTAAAAAAAGGACACCACTACCTGTTTTTTATGTAATCTGGCTGATATACAAAATAACTTATTTTTTTGGAAAAATTAAACTCATCAATATTGATCTAGCGAGGGTTCGTTTTTTTCTGCCTCTGACACCGAATGAGCAAAACAATTTTTATTCATAATGTGAGGTCAGGGAACAATGTTCCCAGAGGTTATTTTCCTGAAATTCAGTGGTTAATATTTCAAAGCACAATGGTTTGAGTGCCATAATTTGTGCTTAACCTAATGTTACTATTTTAGAAGCAAAAATTAATATTGTTTAGAGATTAAAATTAACGACATTTTAATTTATTTTTATTTTAATGTGACATTTATTGCACGTAATATTGTGCCTAAATATGTTTTTAAAATTTCATAACTATATTTTTAACACTACAACACTTAAAAATTTAGGTATAATGAAAAATTAAAACTGCTAATTTCACGGCCAATTTGCTTTGATATTGAATGATTTTAAATTACCATTTAAATGAAACAAAATGTCGTTAAAAATACTTGACATATTATTGCAGGCTAATTAATAACGTTGTATGTAAAATGTGTTAGAAATAAATAATATTATAATATAACTATATCAGAAATTAATATAGTGCTATAGATAAATCCAAGTATAAAATCATCTTTTAAAAGCGTTGTTCTATAAATTATGATTTTGCTTTTTATCCATTAAATATAATAGCTAAAATATGTTTGCGGATAAATATTTTTAAAGTTTATCATGAATCAATCACGTTTTGAATTATTTTCATTGTATGTTTTTTTTTCAACTTATACATAGGTACCTACCATAATATTGTTATAATTTACGATGATAGAATATTATTTTATGCTATTTATTTTAGATTTATCATATTTCCAAGCATTTAAATGCTCCAACTGACTGAGTTATAAAAATACTGCTACGCTTCATAGAATAAATTAATTTGTTTTCCTATTTATTATTCAAATTATTTAATGACCGTAGATAGAAAAAAATAGGTTGGAATGTAAAGTTACCGTTCTGGATTAGTTCATAAAACTAGATCATTTTCGTTCTTTAAGATTACATACGATTAATATACTCCCTGACAACATGTCAAACCATGCGTGCAGTCCCTGGTGGTGTCCAGTTATATAATGCGACATTAATTATATCATAATCATATTACACATTAATCATAAAGTCGTGCGGCTCCCCTTCACTAAACATCTTGAGTAAACTAAATAACTCGAGGTTCGAAACGTTTTCACGTCCGCCAGGAGGCGGTAACAACGGAAGTGGATTTCCGACAACGCTGTTTACAGTACACGATCGAGTGTTTGAATTTCAATTCATACGCCGTTGATGACGACGATACGCCATATGACTGCTGCGATGGCGCAATCGTCGATAAGCGACCGCGAATGAAAGGATAACTGTCGGCGTGCCTTTATCAGTATTGTCCGAAGTCCCGTCTTGCCATTACCATTGATGCACGTGCGAGGCCTGGGGCATGTAGCAGCCACGCAGGGACGGCAATGAATGTTCGCACGACCGGACGTTCTACGGTAATGACCGGTAATGTCCACCCGTGATATTTGTCTGGCGTTCCATATCTCAGTTCCCCCCTGCCCGTCATCGCGCCTCGTGGCGTGAAATCATATCTCAAGTTTGCTTCACACGTTTCCAACGCGGATCCATTCTGATCAGTCTTAGGGGACTTCATTCCGTAGAAAATCGACCGAACTCGGACGGAAAACCGAAAGGAAATCTGTCACCGAAAATATTCTTGAGATCCGAGAAAGCTCGGTTTGCTCGGCGAGTACTCGGATCGGGGATAAACGTGAAAGTTCCTGTTACACGTGTCATATTATACGTGTCGACGGTTCTGCTGCATCGGTAGTACTCGGTAGCATTGCCACTGCTGATCCGCTGCTATTGCGATGTGTTGTATCCAACCTTCTCCCCGCGCCGACGTCCTTGTTTCCCGCCAGGACGGCATTGAAATGCGGACGCGGGTACGGGTGACGAGGTGGGTGGCGAAATCGCGTTCTGCGTTTCCGGTAACAGCGACGTACCACCGCCGACTCCGAACATGTCGTAATATTTATTTATTACATCGACGCCGTCGGCTCGTTAATATTAATTAACGACTTCATCTCGTTCATTAGCCACCGGTTATTGCAATTCGTACACACCAGCGGAACGAGCTCACGGGAACCCGCGACACGCGCTTTTCTAAACCGTGTTTCCGAGAGTTTTCCACGTGATGATTTTTCGTCCGCATCGAGGACTCGTCGATTGTCGTTATTACATGACAGAGCTGCGACATTCTCGGAGGAGGCCGCTATCGGAACATAGCGTTCACAATAACGAACATCATGTCACAGTATCTCCTTAGCTCGTAGCAAAATATTATTACATAACTTCGGGAAAACACGACAGCCATTAGGTTAACAGCAACTGGGGTTACTGAAAAGTTTCCGCCTCACTCTATGACTGACTCCTATCAATCTTCGAGTTTCTATTACGTACAAAATTATTAGAAAAAACTTTGTAATAAAACCTCTAAACACTGGACACTGCTGGTTGTTGATAATATGTCCACTAATCGGAGGAAGAGATTTTATTTTTAAATTAATTATATACCCATAATTTTAAAAATTAACATTTATAGTAAAAACACGTTCGTTTGGCATCAAAAACATAACTAAATGCTAATACGACAATGGATTAGTCACCAAATTTCATCGAAGAAATAATATTTCAACGACTGGACGGATAAGATAAGATTTATTGTATAATAATTTATGTAATAAAATCTCATTAAAACAATCCATGAAAAACATCGCTAAATAAAAAAAAATCACTTACGTTAAGAAAAAGTGTAATATCAAAATGAGGCTAAGTAATTTCATAAATTCATTAATAAAGACATATTTATAGTTGTTTGTGTTTAATGAAGTATATTTACTTAATACAACTTAGTTTACTTAGCTCGACGGCTACCAGAAGGATGTATTTAATAATAGCTATACTATTCTATAGTTTTACTATAGTAAAATTATGCAATGGATATGCGTATATTTACGTCAACATCGAGACACTGTGCACTTAGCGTCTTAGTTGTGGGGTGATAAATAATAATAGTCGCCAAGCTAAGTAAACTTATTTGTATTAAATAAATACACTTCAACAGGGATTGGCAAGATACTTGTAAAAAAGTATCTAGATAGATTATTACTTTCCGAAAGAAACAAATATACATTTAAAATTTCTAAAAAGATACTTAATACTAAATACGTTTTTTTTCACCGTTTTAAATACAAAATACAAAATAAAATCAAAATACCCTCATTTTTTAAAAAAATTACTATTAAAGTTGATATAAATATTGATTATTTTAAATAAAATTAAAATACACGAATATTCTAATGTCAGCTGAAGAAAATATTTTTTCAACTTCGATTGAAAAAATACAAATTTGTGTGTAATGAACAAATAATTTAAATAATTTGATCTAAGTTTCTAATTCTTTAAAACTTATTTCACGAATCATATTTTCAATTAATTTTGTACTTATATCAGTCAATTATGTATATTACATAAGGTAAATTTAAAATTGACTTTTATTTTTTATTTAAAAAAAATGTGTTTTCATGTAATCTTGTATCTTTAGGCAATACCAATAATAAAATTTATGTTAAACATTTTGCTATTTTTCATTTGCTAACGCACTTATAAAGTAGTCGGTGATTTTTATAGAGTTGCAAACGCTAACGGCAAGGTGACACCATGACAAATTAAATGAAATTAATATTGAATATTGTCGGTCTTCTAGAAGTTTCATTACACTCACACGTGGACACGCAAAACGAAACCGGCGCCGTTCGACAGTTGTTAACAACGGTAGAGCATTCTAACCCGTCGTATGTAGAAGGGAAATTCAGGCGACCCGATAGTTCATTGCGGCGAGCGACGGCACCGTGTCTTATACGCATTGTAGATTAAATTGCGTTTCAATAAATTTTCGTGATATTATTTTGCATAGTACTCACTATTAACTTCCCGACAAAGGTGAATTATTCACATCATCATCTACACAGTACACCGATAAATTGGTGCAAATTACAAATTGATTTGTTGATCAGCTTATGCTATAGGATAGCCAATATGACTTTCGTAAAATAACAATTTTCTGAACAATTTTCACCCCGAACCATACCTACGAGTTATAGATTATTACGGAAAAAAAATATGTTCCCAGAAACTTTTACCTAAAATAATAAACACACTTGTCATAATTTCATACGATTACATCTGATGTTTATTCTGAATATTATGTGAAACCAAAGCAGAATATTACTGAATTAACTTTGAACATTGTACTCCGAAACCGTAATCAAACAAAACTATATTGTAGCGCCATAGCTTTGTGTTTTACCAATTGTATTAGTTTACCTACATAATCGAAAGCTTGTTATGGAATCCGATGCACCATAAACATAGAAGTTTTTTCAAGATAAGGAAATATAACATTTATCCTAAATAATATATTGATTAAACTTTGTATTTTGGTTAAACCTATACTCTAATATAATACGATCTATAATCCTTTTCGAATAAGATTTAATTATATTTTCTGAAAAGTATGCTCTTATATAGAATAATACTAAAACGTATTACTGGAAAATATTTTATGTAAAATCGACTCGATGAAAATCGTTTTTCCGTACTGTAGAATAAATGACAATACAATATTTACAGTTCATTAATTACATTTTAAACTATCAGCCTGAGTGTTTGAGTAGATTTTTACTTTGAATCGATCTTATTTATTTAATAGTTAATAATTGTGATATGTGACCTACAGAAAAAAAAAAAACAAAAAAAGTCGAATCCCGAAATGATATAATCTGAATAGTGATCCGCATTTGTACGCTCTAAAACAATAATAGTATTATTGTGACGAACGAGATATTAAATATTTATGGTCGTTTAATTATTTGTACGTAGATATATCGGCGACGAACTACGTCTGATCTTAGGAAAAACGGTTTTAGTTTAATCATACTTTCGAACAAATCAAAATGGCCAATTATCGTATAGATTATAAAGGAATCGTTTGGTGAGTGTTAAATCCCGATCACACAAATATATGAGTATTTGCGCAAACCTATTAGGGTAACTGTAATTGTAAATATCGTCGATTGCCGTTCTCGGACTCGGGTCTCATTGTTTTTATGTTCATGCATTTTTAAACGTTTCATTTCTTTAATGTCTTTTGGCCGGTCACACCATCGATGAAATCACTATTTTCAAGATACAATTATTTTTTTCGAATTATGAACACGGTACTCACCTGCAATTGAAAAGATTATAGCATTCCTCCAAGACAAGTTTCAAAATGGAACATCTAACTCATACTTAAGTGTATACTCGTGCTTACGAGTATATAAGCTTAGTGAATCGCAGTAGACCTCGGTCGAAAATCCTAAAAACTGTATAAAGTTTTCAGCTGATATCAATTAGTTCGGTCGGACAATTTTAAGTGCTCAAATTGTACGCATACGTACTGCATTGATGATAGAGTTCTGTGTATATCGGCACAATTAATACGATTAAAGTAGTTGAATTTACATTAGTGGTAAGGACAGAGTTATTGGACCTCCGGGACTATCCTAAGTGGATTTCTCACTTTGTGGTTGTACACCATAATCGTAGCTACAGTAGACTAGTGTTGTGATTGATTTAAACACTGTCGATACGCAGTTCTAAATATTCAAATACAATTTGATAAACAGCCTATACATCCAATACTTATATTGCATGCCCTATAATGCATAATACATCGATATCATCATTATTAACCAAACACATTGTTGTCTTTAATGGGTAAAATTTAAAATTTTATGTATCAGAATTTCATATTCGTCGATATTTTTTTTTGAGATCTTTAACGTCTGTCATTTTAAAATAAATACATTGTATGCTAAAACTAGGATTCACAATTATTATCAGCCTTTGGATTTTGCTGAAAACTTACGCATCCTGTTTAGTAATATGCAAGATAGATCAAAGGGTATTCTATGCAAATGTATGATAATGAGATTTTATCTCTTGAGATACTAAAACAGTGGGTAGAAAAGCTTATCAAAATTACAAACAACTATAATCTATAACTCACCGTCTAAACAAATAGCACAAATAATTAGGGTTGAAAATCAAAAATTATCATTACCAATTGGTATTTATTTTTCGGTAATAATAATAATAATTTCTATAAACTCTATTAATCTGAAATTACGATTTTTATTTTTA
The DNA here is from genome assembly GCF_003268045.1 of Sipha flava. Classification (NCBI taxonomy): domain Eukaryota; kingdom Metazoa; phylum Arthropoda; class Insecta; order Hemiptera; family Aphididae; genus Sipha; species Sipha flava. The sequence goes on along the minus strand of NW_020273627.1, from coordinate 1,124,292 downwards.
TTTTAGTCTAAATGTTATTCATCGAAATAATTCTCTATTTTGCATATTTTCTAAGCAGAGCAAAAAGTAGCCAATACTCAAATAATAAAACTGATGATAACATAACATTCAAGAGAGTATTATTTATACTCTGATCAAATATCTGAGAATATTACAATAAAATATCTTATTGAATTTAAAATTAAAATTTGGAAAAGTATGCTTGTATACTAAAATATTTAAGTACATTAAATTTTCTAATATATTTATTTAATCTAAAAGGATACGTAAACTTATTACAATTTAATCAAAGTTATTAACTAAAACCAAAATCGACAATAATATTATAACGTTAAACATTTCCATTTCATTCGTTGAATAAATAAATTCAAGTGGAAAGTATTTTTACCATGAACGAAAAATATTTGAAAATGAACATTCATTATAAAAAATAAATGGTGTCCTTACGTGAAAATAAATTTGATGAACTCGACGTATTGTACTTGATTATAGTTATTATGTCACACGATGATTTTCATAAACTTTTTCGAATAAACTTTTTTGTGAATATCAACGGCGACTTTGGAGTAACTTTATACACTACGTAATTATGATTTGTTTCGATAATAGACCCATACTCAACCACGATTTTTATTAAGAGTAACGTTACTGTTATATTTTATCAATATTTATCAACGCGTCTAATATCCTCAAATGAAGACCAGTTTTGTGACCGAACCTCGGTCCTTAAAGACACATTACTGGACGTCATCACATTCCCGGTGGAATCGGTGTTACTGCAAGGACTACGAAGGACACGGTAGTTATAGAATTGACGTTTTTAGAACTTTTCAAGACGAATACCGCACGCACCTTCGTCATCGATTTTGCGACCGCCGTACAAGGAAGTTTTAGGAAAAACGATAAATCCGGGGTTGTTTTAATGCATCGATGCTCAAAGGACAACACAAGATGGAAACATATACATATTATTGCGTGTACAAATGAAATGGTATCATCACGACCTCATCGAAAAACTGACTACGTGTTCCTCCCTTTCCCGGCAGTATAATGATAATGCTATACTCCGGCAATGTAGACAAGGAACGAATAAAATAAATAATAATAATAATAAGGCGTTTACGTTTTATGTGCTTCCTGTTCTCTTTTCGACGTCCCAATCGAACATTTTTTTTTTCATACGCAAATGTTCCCCTTTGTTGCGCGGAAAATATCCAACATTTCCATTTCGAGCCATATATTATCCTATTGCGGAAGTCCCGAGAGGAAGCCGTTACTCATAAAAGCGCTAGTTCAAGAAAACGGTCTACTCAGATGTAACGACGGGCGGTAGAGTAGGTCACATTCCGGTAATGAAATTTTGATAGAAAGTCTATCATGCATGTGTAGTGCTTGTTATATAAGATCAATAAATCATTTATGGCCTGTTGGTATTATGCGCACACTCTACGGGATGGGATCTATGATTTGTACCGGAAACAACAGTTTAACTCGATTGTATTACGAGGATACGAGGAACGAAAATGCTGTGACCACGACATTTGTGCCCATTCTGAAAAATGTATTCCGTCCCTAAACTTAAATGTACCGAATTTTTGGTATTTAGTGTCCCTCTCGCATTCCACCTCGATCCAGGTGCCTGTCTATTTACGTACAGTGACAACAACGCAAGTTTATCATCGTAACATGGGTAGGATCAGAGGCATGTTGCATGGAATTATTTAAAGGCGTGGCACGAGAACTTTCGGCTTAAACAATTGTAATTTTATCAAGCGTATAAAACTTATACTAATAGAGGGAGATTGGGATGGTGAAAATATTCGCCACATTAAAAAAAAACCACGGAATGTGTAGAGGCAAAAAAACCACGAATATTCATTTCACCTAGTTTAAGAACAGTTGGAACGTTCGGAGAACAGCAGCAGCGTTGATTTGGCGAGAGCCAGGCATTTCTACGTAAGAAATCTTGTATCCGTACAAGTTTTCTATTTATATTTATTACATTATAAATACGTGATGTTCGACGCGTGCGTTCGCGAAAGCTTTAATAGCAGACTGAGGCAGTATACTAACTCGTTATGTGTCCAGCTCGGTAGGTGCACGAGAACTTTTCAAGCCGTTCGAGTGAGATCGTAGCCCGACAGAGATCTATGTTTACCGCACGGCACAGATTTTAGAAAATCGTATGGAAAGTGCCAACACGCAAACCCGGAGTATGATGAGCACGCACGCTGATATTCTCGTCGGTGACGACGAATTAATTTCTACGTTCGATAATAATCGACTGCTGTTCGAATATTTATCTGAATAAGTCTCTTTTCATATGTGTTATATTGAAAACAATTTACAACTTATCGTATAACACAATACCGCACAGGAAAAGATAATAACGGTTAGCAATTGCTTAACCGTGATTACACGCATTGCGTATAGACTAAATGTAAACGTATAACAATTATGTATCGTATAATCTACGGTACACGCATACGATATAGTCGACGAGCATTTTCGCTAAACTAAACACTTATTGAAGATTTAATTATTTTTTTGGTGAACTTTTGCATTAAGATTACAATTTTTAGCTATTTAATTTATTACTTCGGCGTTAATACGGTTCGTAAATTGAACACGCTGAATCAAATATCGTATAATCATACTTTTTATTCGTGTAGACTAAGCTGGTTTAATTTCTTTAATTATATTTTTTCAACAACGTTCACTTCATATAATTAAATATACTACACAGTGTTACGAAAATTCAATCAAATTCCAGTGGAACTGGTCTTTTGATAATAATATTCGATCAAACATGTAAATAATTATAGAGAATATAATATTATTAATAAAAAAATACCAGTAGTGAAGTTTGGCAAACGTATTTAATCACATTGTAAGATAATTTATTTTTAATTGCTTTCTTCTGCCCAAAAATAGATAACTTCGTCAATAAATGTAGGACCTGTACCTAGTTCATTATTTTTTGAAGACCGGGAAATTTATTTGCGATAATTAGCTTGCACGCGGAACTTCTCCTTTTGTCACCCCTACAAAACATGGCCATAAGTATGAGACATACTAACTGCGTGTCTTAACGAGCTTATCTTGGTCGTTTGGATTTATTGCTTCGTGACCAAAATAATAACCTGCGTATACTTAGATATATATACAATGTATATTATACATCTATGATTAATGGAGAAATTATAAACATAATTTAACTATAGGATTATGGAAATTTTTAAAATCTAAAACGTCAGTTTATTATATATATATATATATTTATAATCAAACCCAATCAAAAACTGGGGTAAACAATATCACTTTGTCTCACAGGTAGCTTGACCATCGAAAAATGCTCCCCATATTTCTGTCTAGAATTTATAATGTTTATTATAAAATGCAGTCTCGTGCCGATTGTCGAACGATACGCACGCGATATGCTCTCGCTCCGTCCCGTTTTATTTAATACTATTGCCGTCAATGAGATATTAAATAAATCTAAAAAACCGTGTTACTAAAGCAAATAGTGTTAATTCTGAATAGTCATATATATATATATATATATTACTATTACGATTATATTATTTTTATTTATTTTTATTTTTATTTTTTCTCTTCTAAACCACCAGTACGTGGTTATACGTTCGCTATACGTTGCCATTTACGCTGTATAACTCTAAACACCGACGTCGCGTTATGTTGCATAACCGTTACCTGTTGTAATCTTATCTGTAGGCCACCACTCGGCGGCCTGCTAATTAATTATAACCGCACACACCGATAATGTCGACTCCGACTTCGAAAAACACTAGCAACACTACTACTAATCAAAACAAAGATAAAAACAAATCAACTGTTCCAAGTGGCAACGCACGCACACATCGTACCACAAGCGATTCCGTGTTTTCAACCACAGATATCTCGAACAAAAACAAAAACAAAGACGACTTCACTATAGTCAAAGAAAAAACCAAACGACTACTATCTTCCTCCAGCTCTTCTGGGAAAAAGGAGAATAAGAAATCCAAACAATTATTTATTTCAACTAATCGCTATGATCCAATTGCCATTAACGACGATATAGAACTAGCAACAGACACCCAAAGTCCCGCAACAAATTCCATTATAGAACAAGAAAAAAAAAATCTCACTCCCACCACCTATAATAGTCTGTGGTGTCAAAGATTTTATAAGCATGCGAGTTGATCTAATAGATACAGTTGGTCCTAATAACTTCTCGGTCAAATTAACAATAAACACTTTAAAAATTCAACCTAGCAATCCTGAAGCATATCGAGAAATTATACACTATTTAAAAGACGCGGAAGCCGAGTTCCACACGTATCAAATGAAGGAAGATAAAGCGTTCAAAATCGTCATATGAAACCTACATTCATCTACCACTCCAATCGAAATCAAAACTGCAATAGAAGAAATAGGATTCTCCGTACGCTCAGTTACAAACGTCCTTAGCAAAATCGAAAAAATTAAGTTACCCCTCTTCTTCGTGGACCTCGAACCAGACGATATAAATAATAACATTTTCCAGATCAACATCTTACTTAATACAAAAATAAAAATCGAAGAACCTTACAAACGACATATTATCATTCAATGCCAAAATTTCCAGGAATATGGAAATTCAAAAGCATACTGCTCATACCCACCCCGATGTGTACGTTGTGCTGCTCAACACCTCACATCCTCTTGCACAAAGTCCCGAGACACACCTGTGTATTGTGTAATAGAGAACATCCCGCCAATTATAAGGGATGCCAAATACACAAAAATCTACAAAAACTCCGCAATCCAAACTCAAGAAACCAACAACCTACAATCAACACGCAATCCAATCACATCCAAGCAACAGCACTTCCGACTGAAACCCGTCCACCTTCACCACAACAAAGGTCATATGCAAATGTTACCTCTAATCAAGAACCACCTAATTCTCAAGCAAACCAATTGGACACAGGTACTATGCTAACCAGTTTTATTAACGATTTTAAAGCCCTCATTAATCCTCTTCTCTTTCTCTTGACTACAGTTCTAAACAAACTAATTCAACAAAATGACAAATAACTCACCTACTTCTAAATCGCTACTAATACTTCTATGGAACGCTAACGGCCTCCATAACCATCTTAATGACCTACACTATAAAAACACTACATTAAAAACGCATAGATATCGCTCTTATATCCGAAACCCACTCTACAACTCGCCATAAAACTTACATTCCAGGCTACACCTTTCTCCACACAAATCACCCCGACGGCACTGCTCATGGTGGTACAGCTATATTTATCGAATCCTCAATTCTTTTTCATCCACTTCCTCCATATAATGAGCCACACATTCAAGCAAATTCCATCCAAATCACACTTGATCACACACCTATTACAATCACTTCAACATACTGCCCTCCTAGACATACTATCTCCCCACTGCAATTTGAACTATTCTTCAATACATTAGGCAACAATTTTATCGTAGGCGGTGATCTGAACGCGAAACAAATACAATGGGGTTGCCACTCCAACTCACCCCGTGGTAACACTCTCCTGCAGTTAACTAATAATAAAAATTACAACATTCTGTCGCCTCCAAGCCCCACCTTACTGGCCAACCTCACCAAGAAAACGTCCCGATATTTTGGATATTTTTGTCAGAAAAATTCCAAACAGACTAAATTATACAACTGAAAATCTTCAAAACCCAATGTCTGACCACTCCCCAGTGCTTCTAATAATTAACACCGAACCCCCAATCAAACTAACTAGACCTTCATTAATCAATGGTGTAATAAATTGGGACACATTCCAATCAAGTCTAGCCAATCAAATCGATTTAAAAACTCGCCTAAAAACAAATTATGACATCGACGAGGCTGTTTACAATCTCACAACTTTAATTCAATCAGCTGCCTGGAGCTCTTGCACACCAAACCCTACCCCCAACCAAAACTATCATACAATGCCCTCCCACATAAGAAACCTAATTGTACAAAAAAGAAGGGCAAGAGCAACTTGGCAAAGAACCAGATACCCCTCCGATAAAAGAATATACAACAACCTATGCACAACACTAAAACGAGAAGCAGGTAAACAGCGCTCAGACGACTTTAACAAATATACAGCCTCACTTTCGGAAAAATACGGCTCACTCTGGAGAGCCACACGTAGAATATTGAAACATAAAATAACCATTTATCCATTAAAAAAACAAGATGGAACCTGGGCGATAAATGACATTGAAAAAGCAGAAACCTTTAGAAATCATCTTGCAGCCGTGTTTCAACCAAACCATTATGCTACCCCCCCACCTACAAATGAAATCAATACTTTTTTAGACAGTCCTCTGTATCTAACCTTGCCTCCTAAATGCTTCTCCCCATCAGTTATCAAAACTTTCATAAAAAACTTTCCATTAGGTAAATCACCAGGATTCGACTTAATAACGGCAGAAGTGGCTCGTAAACTTCCAAATAAAGCCATTACTCAGCTAACACATATTTTTAATGCAATCCTAAGACTAACATATATTCCAATACAATGGAAATTTTCAATTATAATAATGTTCCCTAAACCCAACAAACCAACAGACAACCCAGCCTCTTATCGCCCAATAAATTTTCTTCCATTTTTCTCTAAACTATTGGAAAACTAATCTTAAAACGTATTTAACCAATTATCACTGAAAAGAAAATTATTCCAACTCTCAATTTGGATTTCGAGAAAAATATTCGACTATCCACCAAATTCATAGATTAGCGGATGCCATTTTGTGCTCACTGGAAAAAAAACAATACACTTCAGCCGTATTCCTAGATGTGTCGCAAGCATTTGACAAAGTCTGGCACCCCGATCTACTATACAAATTAAAAAAAATCCTACCTTCTTCTTACTACCGTCTTCTAAAATCTTATTTAAACGAACGTTCCTTTGTAGTCAGCTCGGGTTCAGAAATCTCTAACATCTCTCCAATTCTAGCTGGTGTACCACAAGGTGCAGTTCTATCTCCCACACTATATAACTTATACACCGCAGATCAACCGACACATTCCGATACATCAGTCGCCGAATACGCAGATGATAAAGTTATTTATTCCACTCACACTGACCCCACAACTGTCTCAACATCACTTCAAAAACATCTTGACCTACTTTCTCCTTGGTACTTCCAATGGCACACAAAAATAAACGAATCTAAATCAATCAACACCACATTTACCCTCAAAATGCAACAACCCCCTCCAGTATTACTAAACAATGAAATAATCCCTAATTCGGACACGGTCAAATACTTAGGATTATACTTTGACAAAAAACTCAACTAGGCCAAACACATTCACATGACCAAACTAAAACTAAATCAAAGACTCTCTTTTCTCCGTAATACTATGGGCAAAACCTCAAAGCTCAACCTAAAATCAAAAATTAACTTGTACAAACTACTAATAAAACCCATCTGAACGTATGGGATTCAGCTATGGGGAGCTGCTAAAAAAATAAACATAAACAAAATTCAAGTAGTCCAATCTAAAACTCTCCGTCTCATCACTAACGCCCCTCCGTACATCTCGAATGAAACTCTACACTCAGACCTAAACATACCGTATGTCAAAAAAGTCGCAAAAAATCACTACCTTAAATTCAACAATAGGCTACAAAACCACACCAATCCCCTCATTAAAGATCTTTCATCACACTCCCTTCCGGGTAATACGGTAAGGAGACTCCAGCGTAAGTGGCCCAGAGACTGGTTAGCATAATACACAGGCTATACGTTAATCATTAAAAAAAAAAAAAAAAATTCTCGCCGAAGTGCTGTTGCTGGACAGTCTCTTCAATTCAAGATTTGCATGTAAAATAAAAATAGCGTTATATATAAATTGAATGCTGTTGCGTTTGTATTTGTATTAATTCTATTACTATTGTAATTCAAATATCTATTAACCTTATTGTACCACGAGTACAGATTCTTAATTCAAAATAAAAAATATATATATATATATATTATAAAATGTATAATGTTATCGTGGTGGTTTGTAAATGGTCAAGACAACACGATTGTCAATAAATTTAAAAAATAAGAACAGTATTACCATATTAAAAAGTGTCTAAAACTGCAACTAATAACTATGTTTTCGAATTATGATATAGTTATACTTTCAAAAATAATATTGTCATATATTGGTTAAAATCACAAAATATTTACGATAAATGTATCAACAATCCTTAATAGATTATATAAAAGATTATAACAATCCTTATCGATCTAACGGTCGAATGTGTTTACCGTGTTATGGGGGTATCCCGAGTGCGTCCCGTTTTTAATTTTTACCTTTTTTATAGCCTGAGTGTGTCCACGGTCTTATCGACAAATTATATTGAATCACCCGAGTGCATCCTGCGTTCACATATAGATAGTAGGTAGGTACTCATTTAAGATAAAATAATCAAATAAACCTTACAGCTATGATTGTAAAGCACTAAAACGATGGGAAAATTGCATTTAATTTTAACTTTAATAATAATTTAGCACGAATACAACTTACTCAGTTACGGTCAATAAGTGCTAATAAACTTACATGCGAAGTAGTTTCGTAATATTTAATAATATAATATATTCAGAATTTGAAAAATATCATTGCCGTATAAATAAAACAATTTAAAAATAATAAAATATCAAGATTAGATTTTGTCAAAAGAATGGCATTTAAACATCAGCCTATAATATAGATAAACTAAATAAAGAATACAATTTTTCTTAAATAAATAAAAAAAACATTTAAAATAATTAGTACGCTCATCCAAATTCAAGGGTGCAAGCTAAAATAAAATATAATATTATGAATAAAAATCACAAAATATTTTTTGGGGTGTAAGCCAATTCACCTCCTCATGGTACACCCTAGGTAACTCTAAATGAACTGGGATGCACTAAGGCTATGTCAAAAATATGACCATTTTTTGGGGGGACGCACTCGGGTATTACTTTATTTTGGACGCACACGGTACATTATTAAAAGTTAATATCGGGACGCACTCGGAAAACTCCCCGTATTATAGATATCCAACGATTAATGTTTTACTTTAAACATTTTGATTTTCCAGTTCTCGTGGTTACGTAAAACTATTGACGTGATTATCATAAGATTTAACTAAGAGGTTCTATCAACATTCACGTATTGTGCATTTTTTCTTTCATTCGACCATCAACATCTTGTAATGTGGTGATATTCAATGATGCATATAAGGGGAGGATGTAAGGGTCAGACATCCCCTAGACCTATTTTTAAATGTTATAAAATAATGTTCTTAGTGTGAAGGCGTTGAAAACGTAAAACAATAATAATAAAATAAAAATAATGATGTGATTGCAAATTATCCTCCCCCCATGTATACGCCACTAGTGATACTATGCATCATATTTGTGATAAAAAATGAAATCAATGATAATACACATAAGCGTAGGTATATTATGTATATAATTTTATAAAATTGTTTGTCTTTAAGAATATTAGAAAAGTAGATGCATACGACATTGATATGAAGTTTTGTAGCGATCACTCGTGTCGTCGTCCTATTCTGTTAAACTGTACGAATGGTTAAAACGTTCAGATAATAAAAAACTTGTAACGTAAATAAAAACTTCTACGCGTATCCTTAGCAGGATACTCTTTCTCCAAGAATATAATTTTCCGATGTCTTAGCGATTATCACGACCGGAGGAGAAAAAAACCTCTGGCGAGAAAGTTCCGTCCAACTCGAAATACCAATTCCGGTCCAGAAACGTATGAAAAGTTGTTCGCGCTGAATACAACGTTCAGATGTATTTAAACGTGCCTATTGTGTTACGATTTTGTCCTCGCCCCACCTCCAAAATCGTAGAGGACCCAGATGCAAATGTTTCTCGATTACCCGCCCTCGTTTGGCCGTTCATTATTTGAATACGATCTGTAAGATATCACTGTTATATTGTTGTTCGGCGACTCATTTCCTGCGAGTCATTCGAAAACGGAATACGCGACCATCGGGAACAGGCGACATTTCTGGAACACAACGCAAAACCGGCGATTTCTCATACTTTTATTGTTTCTTCCGAAACTGTGAAGGAAAAGATATTGTTATGTACACGTCCTGTATCTGAATATACATTACATCGAATTTCAGTAGGGAATTTAACATTTCGCCCGTCCATTACGTCTGATAACGCACACGATCAGATATCGCTATACGCTACGGGAAGCGAAAACTGAGGCGGCAGTGACAATAAAGTAGGAACATGATATTTTTTCGTCTATGACAATGACACCGCGATTGAACGAGGTGTATAACTTGTGAGATAAACAATTGTGGACGTAGTTCTGCAATGACATGGAAATCGATGGGATACGTGTACCGTCGCATGACATACGCCACGATTTTGAAGTACAGACCGTTGTCACATCAAAATACAAAACATCCAAAATTTACATATATTGGATGTAATTCTCGATACCGTGAACGTGGATCCTTCGTTCCGATGGTATTCGAATCAGGAAACATTACGCTGATGTTCCGTTTGTGATTATGCATTTTGCCAAAACAAAAAAAAAAAAAAAAAAAAAAAAAATGAAAAAAAGAAAATAATTCAAACCCTAAAATAACAATAGTTTCCAATGTGTCACCGCATTAGTTTTAAGTGATTGGTATTTGAGACATGACTTTCGTTATCCATATCTGCGCTTATAAATTAATGGAATTGATAACACTATATTTTATCTTTTTCTGGATAATTTGAATAATTACTTTGCAATTTTATGTTAAATTATAGTGTTTTAACGAGCTTATACCTCCGTTACATTAAAATAATTATAAAAATAGAAATTAGTAGTTTATAAGTATAAATGTTGAATCGATAAATAACTGTCATTAATGATAATAAAATTAGTATCATGCCAGAATTCAAGTTTTAAGTGGTTTAAAAAAAAAATCTGCCAAATCTGTCTATCAATCATATAGAATCATTGTTAGACCTCATAAGTGATTAATTAGAATAAATACAATATTAATTATTTTATCAAGAATAAACATAAATACTGTGCTAGAAACTTGCTAGTACTTAGAAATATTGGAAATTTATGAAAGAAAATAACTCTTCTAGAATAACTTCGTAGTTAAATTTTTGTTTTAGTGAGATACTGAATAAATAATATATAATCTAGGTGGTTTTATCATTCAAAAAAATGTGAACGAAGAAAAAGTACTATTGTCAAAACAATACAATTCTTGGTTAGCTTTGAATCCTAAAAGAATTGTATATCAAGAGATTTATTTGCGTTAGTGTCTATCTTGAAAGTTTTTAAACTTTTGAATAACATACTTCAAGAATGTATTTTTACAACTGTCATCTTTTTCTATTGTTTATTTATACTTTACACAAATGGAATTTAAATTTTTTTATCGTTTTTAAACAAATAAACCTGACCAAATATATTTGTTTGCGAAATCAAAATAGTATATATTTATTGAACAACTATGATGTAAATTTCATGAAGGCTTTATACCATACACACTCACACATACACATATACAAACATACATATCATCATTGTTAAGTAAATGACATCATATAATTTGTTACCATTGCATCACCAAAGATCTTTTTGGCGATGCGTTTCACACGAAATCGAAAACAAAAATACAAGTGTATTTCTAGAAACTAATCGCTACATATGTTCAACGGTAACTCTTATAGAAATGTGTACTGTGCTGAACAAGAGTTTTAGTTCACGATATTCGAAAGAAAACAATGCACTTGTAGCCGAAATCGCATCACGCGTCATAATCCACCACCGCCGTTCATTTGGATTCTATACATAGTCGGTGTTTCGAGCTAAAGAGGAATTATTACTGTGTAAATCATTGACGAACCACATTTATTCACTCATTACAATTAGTAGGGATATAGGTGGTAGTAGTAGGGATATATTACACATTGCGGTAAGTGTATCCCAGAGAAACCTATCTACGAACAATCATTTGTCACGCGTTCACTGTAGTTATTAATGAGACCTGAACACTTTTTAAGAACAATTAGCCAGAACACGTTGTCCGATCACGTTTAAAATTTACGTTCTCGAAAACGTTCGTCGCATAAAAACATGGTCGATAGTAAATATGTAAAGTACGACTATTTTTCGTGTTGTGCGCGGATAATTTCTGATAACTCGACATGAGGACTGATCACAAATAAATGGGGATAGTTTTTTTTTAACTCAAAGGGTACACATATAAGTAAACACGTTACTTAGTTCCTACTCCAAACCGTAGCTCGTACGTCAAAAAATGTCCAAAAAAAACACCATATTTTTCGGATTTTTTTTTATTCTTTTAAGGGCTATAACCCGTTTGCGCATATTTACCTTTTTTACAACTCGTTTGCGCAAAAATGCACAACTTGATTGCGCACATATATTTTGGCTACCTGTGACGAAAATCCCTAGTGTTAGAACTCATTTGCTTATTATCGTTGATTATTATACTCCTCATGATTATGAGAGTTGGTTAATTTTATTATTTTGTTTGAGTTATTAACAATAACACTTGCACGACATTTTTTTCTTAGTGCATCTAAAATTTAAACATCCACTCATTAAACACGTTATTCATTAAATTTATAATTATCAATATTAAAATATTGTTTTCCTCACAGAGATTCAAAAATATTAGAAATTTCTACCTCATATTAAAGTTTACGTCATCAACACACTAGTCACCACTGTACCGTCCATAGCCATAGTCCATAACTACTGAAACTTTACGTGTCATGTGTGTGAATATGTCATTGTGCGCAAACGAGTTATTTATTTTCAGGTAAATGACTGATTTCGTCGTGCGCAAACGAGTCGTCGATTTTCAGGTAAAAAAATGTTGAATGTGCGCAAACAAACTGCAGCGCTTTTGAGAACGGCAAGGCGATCACCCGTGTAGCTACCCCTGACTTAACGTGGTATATTACACACATGAAATATTTCAATGAGCAAAATATCTTAAAAGGTAATAAAAATTATGTCAAAACATATTTCTGAAACGTGTACAACGATTCGAATCAATAACACTCAAAATATCTTATCTTCTACCTATCTCCGAATCCACGTTATGAACGTAGAACAATAGTTCGCACATTTACACATGATTAGGGTACTGTAATTTGTAGTCGATTTATTTAACATAATGATTTGAGAATTGATTAAAAATGGTTCATAAGTCAGACGAAAAAGGAACGAAACATAATCTTCATCTTGCGTCACTTCGCGCCTCGACCAGCATACTTCAGTGTTTGATAAACATATGAGCGGGGACTTGATTCGTACGTCGTTTCAACTAAGACGGATGATGCGCGTGAATTTGAAAGAGACGATTTATCATTGCACTGCATTACATTTTGCTCTAATTTAATCTTCATAATATAGTTTCTACTAAAATAATTACGACTGTTTCATTTTTTTCTTTTTCTTTATTTTTTAAAAATTATGAACTCATATATCATCGTGAACTCTATATTTTTAAAAATCTGAATTAAATGATGATTTAAACATTTATATTTATATGCCTAATTCTGTCTAAAGTTGAAAAAACTGAAAAAAAAAATCATTTATCTCATTATTAACAAGAGATTTTCGGTGAATTTCTTACCGTGATTTTTTTAAACCTTCGTGGAAAACTTTTTATAACCGTTAAGAAATTCTAAATGACTTCTCAAAATTGCCGTATTCGTAAAATTTTCGAAATATGCTCTCATACACTACAATAAATAAATACCTATAACTATATTATACAAGTATAACTTGAAAATATAAATGCATGTAATTCAATTCTAAAACCAATACATTCCTTTCTTCATTCAAAGTTCAAAACATTTTTTTACATAATAGATTAGTAACTGGCCATGAAAATAATCTTAATATTGAATGATCGCTTAAATATTTTGCCAATATACTCTTGTTTCACTCAGAAGTATACTTATTTCATCACGTATTTCTCTCGAATTTTCCGATATTTCAATGTGTATTTAAATATACTAAGGATTTATGTAGAAGTTTTATAATTTGTAATAATTACTCCGAATGAGATCCATGATTTGAAAATTAGGAAATTCTCAACAGTACCGAAAAAAATTTGATTGGTAAGATTTGTTGGTAAAAATTATGTACTTTAAAACAACATATTTCAATAAAGCCCGTCGGATTAAGTTAACAGTTAAAGCCAAGAACCATGCTTCTAATGGTACCGGTGTTCATCATCGTGTCATTACCATACTTCTTTTCTCACAAAGTCTTGGATGCTTTTATTGCTCGAAAAGCTTTTAGAAACGATTGGCCTTGGTGATTAAACGGTGAACAAAGAGAAAAACACCACGTATACAGTGGAAAAATTAACTGAAAGCTCTCCTTTAACTGCGGTGAAAGTTGAAATAAAATGAAAAAAAGAATTCCTTATGTGGTTATACATTTCTATCTTTCTTTTTAAAAGTTGCTGTGAGAATATAAATTTCATTACCACGGTCCTGAATAAATGAGTAGATGTAATCATCATAACGATGATGAACACTAAAATATAATGAATTAAATTAACAATTATTCAGCTTTTAAAATGTCTAACAAGTGTATGGAAAAAAAAGTTAAGCAATTAATTAAACTCTTATTCTTGGAATTTTGTTAATCATTTTTATAAAAGTGTTTGTGAAATCCTTTAAAATTTTAACACATTGCGCTTCAGGTCTACTATCACTTCAAACGATATTAAAAACTAGTCCAAATAATTTTATATTGACAACACATCTACGTAACAAATATTTATATGCTCTTATAAAAATAATAAATATGTTTTCAAATAGGTGTAGGAAATGTCGATGGTATCAATGTGTCAATGTTACGTTTAAACGTTTTCAACTGCGTTTGTGATTCAACTGTTCGTTTTATTAAAATAGAATATATAATTTGTGTATAATATGACGTATGTGTGTATTGACACAATTGCGTACCATGTATGAATAAAAACTGAGAAATCAAACACGACTTGTTCATTTGGTCTGGTGACGACTTATTCACGTTTGCGAGAAACTATATATAACATATATATACTATAGATAATGTATGCTATTGTGAATAACGGACGAATCACCACTCCACTCCACTTTTCAACGATTCATTATAATGATATGACAATATATAGAAATAGGTTTAATATTTATATGGTTCCAGTGGATATTGTAATGATATGCGCCTAAGCATTCATATAATTTACCAATATACCAATATAAAACATTTTAAATCATTACAATATATTGACTGATCGTGTTTAGAATTTTCACCCTCTTGAAATTAATTTTCTATTAATCATTATACAAACGTTTCCCACAATAATATGCTATATGCATTTTTCGATGATATACAATTTATTTTTATTTTAATCTTAACTGTGCTACACAATTGATTCATAACACCATTTCAGTCGGTAATCGTCAATATGAACTAAACAACTAGCGTCCTATGTACGTTTTAAAATGCAATCTTGGCAAGTCATTTTTTTTTCTCTTGACAATCAAATTATACAAACTAAAAGACGTCATTTACGTTAACAATCAAAATCCAATTATTCACATCGGATTTGACCGTGGTAAAATATTTTAAAACTATTTAATTGGCTCATAATGGTTTCGTAAAATAATCAATTTATCAGCTTTATTAAGCTGCCCCCTATTGGTTTTGAAGTATAAGTTTTTTTCCCCCCCGGAGCAGCTTCATTGATATTTTAAATTGCTCGTTTATATTAATGACACCTGTGCACGGATTTTGTACGTATATTATAAATAATACTAATATATATATATACATAAAAACAAAAAAAAACAAATTATTAGTACTCCCGCGATGGGTAGGCAGTACGAGACGAATTTTCATTATTTCATATGGAATCAACGCTGATAGACATCGGAAAATAAACTACAGAGCAATTTTCCATTTATAATTCATGTATGTAAATTACATCAGGGCCTCGGTTACCGGCGAAATGCGCATCCACCACTGGCGGCGGCGATATTATGGCTATTGTTATCACTAACCGTTGTATCATTTTACATAAGTCCCACGACGTAAATTTGATTGTTATATAGCAAAGGGAATAGCTTGTTGAAGAAGTAAACGGACTTATCTTGTTCGAAAGTCTGCTGCGTTTCAAGCAACTCGTAGAATTAAATCGTCTGTTTTGTCTTTGAACCGCGTACTGCAGCTGGCTGAAAATAAAATTGTATTTTTTTTTTTATAAATTGTTATCATTATGACCAGTTACAAAAAAATGTATTTAACAAAATTATTAAAAAATAATAAAATAAACAATAAATAATTTAACTAAATTATAAACTTTGTATTTGATTAAATGGATAATTTCAGAAATATATACTTTTCAAAATGTGAATTGAAGTATAATATGTTGTCGTATATAAAAGGAAATAAAAAAAAATTATTATCTTTAATTAACGGCATTATATGATATAATATATATTCTTGAAAACAAATCTATTTCTACTTATATTATTGTGATAGCGTTTGAGAACTCCTTGTTTATTTACAGTTCTATCGATTATCGATATACGAGTATATCACGATTTAAAATATACTATAGTATATACTATATTTAAGAAATCTTAAACCGTGATATATATCGATATTCGGGATAAACCATCATTTTATATTGAAGATATATAAGAGATAATTGATTTTACGTTCAATAATTTCCACGCATTATAAATAAATATAAATCGAACTATATAATATTAAAAGTTATAACCTATATCATGCGTAGTTAGTGTCTGTGTTATCGAGATTGGAGTTCTGTGATCGAATATGTCAGTACTATGATAACATAGCAGTGTGAATCTTGAATATTATTCACTGAATAATATACGTATTTATTGAATGTATTAGAATTTATATATATATATATATATATTATAAATTATTCTGTAAGATGTAATATAAAAAAAAATGATTAATAAATACAACAAATGCAATAAAAGAATATAAAAATAAAAAAATTTTAAGAATGACGTTTTTAAAAAAAGTATGCAACAATTATTTGAAATAATAAATAATAAATAATTAATAGAACTATAAAAAATATTTAACTTTATATATATACATATGGTACAAATATAGGTATACAAATTTAATTATAAAATTCAATTGAAGCTCAAAAATATGAATCCAAAAATTAAGTTAAACATTTTTTTGGGGGGTCAATAAGAATCGCCTCTCCGTAGTGGCCCCTGGGTAACTCTAAATGGTTCTAAAACTATAGTTTAGACAGTTATATAGAAATAGATTTGGCGGAAACGACTGACACCCGTACAACGATATGAGTTTACACTAAACTGATAAGATAATAAAAATTTTCTACAGTTGGTCGTAAGATATTCCATCTTAGTATCTGAGCTCGTTCCATTAAGCGTATCGTTAGCACAGTTGTGCGTAAAATATATTCTATCGTTTATAAATTTAGACATACATATATCAGAACAATTTATGCCTATTGGAAGATCGACGTGTTTATCTGGTTGAAAAAATTTGGATTTTAAGTGGTTTAGTCGATTACCATGTTTCCCGAACTATTTGTGCATCACCTTGGATATTTTAGGTTGAGATAATTTCTTAAAATGTTTACCTTTGTCGTTAAATATCTTATACGAATTAAAACTCGTTCACTCGCACATTACAAACATGTATCATATCGAGGCAACCTTTTGAATGACTGAGTTGTCTGTGGACTATACACTGTACCCACAAAACTCAAATTACTTCATTTATATTTAATACTTGTTTGTGTTTTAAATAAACTGTTGGAAACGCGAGTGATATCATGTAAAATACTATTAGAAAAATATTGTAGCCCGTTGACCGTTTTAAAAATGCGATCGACCTGCTTCGTACGGCACCACATGTATAGTCGTTCTACAAAAGCAACGATGATCATTCACCAATATTGTCCCCGGGTTTGAATAGCAACCGACGTGATCTTCAAACTCTGCACCGAGTGAAAACAATGTCTCATTTAGTTGCTATGTCGTGTTTTAATAAAAGTTGTTCACCTCCATCCCTCTTTTGCTGATTGTGTCGATCGCCATCCGGCCACCGCCGTTACAAGTATAATGCCAAGAAATGGTTTTAACCACAAAACGAAAATAAAACTATGATATTTTTTGAAGTCTTAAAAAATACCAGTTTTAGTTTAGTAGTTGTCTCGAAGTGCTAGAATTGTTTAGTTTATATTGATCCTTATTACCTTTCCAATTTTCATCTGCTGCATATACCCTCAATAAGAAGTAGTACATTTTCACGCGGAAATATTTACAAATTTTTTTTTTATTGTTTTTTGATATTTCGTTTATCAGATTACATAATTTTTAAAACGTTTCAGAATACTACGCCATTCCTCATATTTTCAAATTTTAGTAACTTATCATCATAAAATGTTAATTATAAAAGACTGTTCTATACATCATTAGTTGTATATTGTAATATTATACTTATCATTAGTTAACGCTTTTTGATTTTTACCGAAATTATGTGCCTTTAGTTTTATAGAATTACATTTGATACGTTTATATTTATTTTAAGTTCACAATACACTGCAAGCTGATTTTTTCTACGTCATATTAATTAAAAACTAGCGGTGATCTACACGACATACATTAAAATACCTTTTGCAATATTTAAAGCATTGAGATACGATAGTTATTTTTATTCAAGCTGATTTTCGTATATTATATGTAATACAATTTTTGAAAAATACTCTCATGATTTAGCATTAGTTTAAGCAAAATAAGTGTTTTGGTGTATAAAAATATTAATTCATTCTTTCCTGTAATCGTAGTAACTTTTTTATTACATAATTTTGGTTTTTATGTGGTGTGAATAATATAGTTTCCAAAATCATAAATATAACAATTATAAATCTCCCATATTTATTAAAATGCGACTTTAAAAATTGTTTTTGAATTAATGTCAAATTATCATGACGTCAACCTAGAAATGTTTTCATCGTTCACTCGAAATGTATTGTATTAATATTTATGTGCTCAGTGATAAATACAAAAGAAGAAAATTCCAATGTAATAACCGAGTTGTCGTTGTAACAAATAAGGAACATAACAAAAAAATTGATCAAAAATACATTAGACATTATATCCATTAAGAATATGTGTCTTGAATACCATGAATACATTTTAATCACAGCTAAGCCCTAGTAACCCAAACTTAAGACACTAAGGGATTCAACCATTAAAGTGTGATGGATTAGTATTTATTTATATATATATATATATATATATATAATAATTACGAACAATTCAACGGAGAATTTGAAAGCGATTAAGCGATTAGAAAAATAAATTGTTAAATTAATTTATTTATTAAATAATTTACAGCCACAGAAAGCAAGAACACATTAATTACTATACGATTGGAAATAATCAATTTTAAGACCGTTACGAGTATAATTTAAAACAATAATTTTTCCATAACACGAGTAAACAAAATTTTTGGAAATATCTAATTTGAAATTAAAAAAAAAAAGACATTTGGTTACATAATACCTACTCATGTTGAGATCGGTCAAAACGAATCTAAGATGAAATATAGTTACGATTTCTGAATTCTCGTGAGCCTACTTGTAAAGATTTGTAAGGTCTTTATTTTTGACCTTATTTAAATTGACTAGAACGTTTGACAGTATTTGCCCGTGATAGTCCCCGTGCAATATTATCCAGTTTTCGTTTGTGAAATAGACGAAGAATTGTAATTTCGTTATGATCTCATTTCTAAAACGCATTTATTTTACATTACGAGCATTACGGCCTTACGCACGGGTCTAAAAATTGAAGTTGATAATAATAATAATAATAATAATAATACCGTATACGTACGGTTATCACGTAAATAAAAACAAAGCTGCGGCTTAGCAGTCGTAACAATTGAGCCGTGCACGTCGGAGAGTGGTGCTGTCATGTCAAATGCTTTTCTTGAGCCTCACTTTACTTTCTTTTTTTTTTTTACCACCCTGCAAATCGTGTACCTGCAGATTTGCGGTGGCTTATATAAATAATAACAGGGAAGAGAGACGTTTGGAGACGAAATGAAAATATTGTCACTAGTAAATCGACGTGCATCTGTCAATCTGTCTCCACAGATAGGCCTTCATCCGCTCTGCTGCACCCTATTAAATATGGCTTAGATGGTATTTATCGTACATATATATTCTCTTCTTCACACATGTTTCTCTTGGTATTTTATCACCATTCACATCCCCTGCAACCCCACGCCGCCCTACCATTAATCTTTTGAAATTATCCCCCCCCCCTTCGTAGTTAAATGCACTCTAGACTAAACTCCCTTTTCCTTTTCTACTTCTTTACCCCTTCACCATCGTTAATATATTTTAAAAAAAGCTTCCGACGTATTGCCAAGTTATTTTTTTTATTTTTATTATTTACCCAATGTCCCTGAGGTTATGAAAGCACCGGGTAGAGTTTCAATTGAACTCTAACAATGCGTACAATAATCGGTCACTGTGTATGGAGAAAATATTTACGCTTCACAGACTTAACCCGCAGGTTTTCAGCAACATAATCTAAGAACATACTCGTATTTTGTACGTTCATTAAAAACCTACCCAAAATAAAAATCGTATCCGGTCTTACGCGTTTTATACCAACCCCGGAATCGAGTTGTCTAAACTTCAGCCATATGTAACAAAGACTGTTGGTTAGATGTGTACATAAAAATATTTTGGTAGGGTTTAGATTGTACATTTTCATACTTATATAATATAAAAACCAATTTTACTCTATAAAAACTTATTTAATAATTTTCCTACATTTTGGAAGGAGGTTAGGTTGAACCCCTAGATCCCAGAATTATTTTTGATAAATACAATCTTCAAGATGTGATGAAACTCATTTGTATTGGTTTTTAATATATGTTCTAACATGTTACGATAAAATAAATATTGCCCGCCTAAACGAAATCGAGTGTCCATATTATAAGGGATTTTTTTTAACCTTGTTAGTACATAGTGGATTTGGGATCAGTGCACATGAATTGCATCCCGGGTTTTCTAAACGACTACATGAATTTCGTCCCAAAGTAAAAACATTATTTCCCTTCCCATTTTATACAGATTTAGAATTTTCAATAGCAAATGATTACAATTGGTAATTTAAAAATATTGTTTTTTTTATCTTTGTTACACAATTAGAAGTAAGTCAATTAAATTATATTAATTTATAATTGTAATTATATCAGAAAATTAAAAATTAAAAGATTAAATTTAGATTTAAAAAATTATGAGACCGGTGAAAACTTGAACGATACCTCTTTAATAAAATTGAGACGAGTTAGTTGGCCATTTTCATATTTCTCGGATAGTCTTTTAGATAAAGCCGGACGCAATTCGTGCAGTCGTATAGAAAACCCGGGACGCAATTTGCGTACTTACTTCTCGATATTTTTTATTTTAGGACGCAATTTGTATGCATCCTTTGGGACTAGATCATTTTTCCCGTATCACTAGGACACCCACGTTAATCGATGCCCAACATTAAGCAGAATCTCATTGTACATGAATTTTTTTCGGTGGTGATTACACTACGATCGCTCTACTCATGTATAATAAACTAGGTATGATGCACTGCTTTATGATACAATACACTCCTCTTCTGCCACCCATCACTTCAGTAGTATAATATGGCACTGGATTTTCGATGTTTTTCATTCATTGTATATTATATTATTTTTATAAACCACAAACAGCTCTTATTTTTCATAAAAACTCATACTGCATATTTTTAATGTACAATGATATGATACAAAACTTCCCCTCAACCTCCTTCCATTTGATTATAATTTTAAGTACAATGTCAGTAATAATTTTTAGTATAAGTTATTTTTATTAATCAATTATAATTAGGTAACTACTAAACTTTTATTATGTTTTAAACTGAAAATATGCTTTTGTCCATTATAAATCTGAAAATTAATTACAAATCATTTATTTTAATGTGGGATATATAATTTAAATTTTAATAGATTTATTTAAGTCCTTGTCAGCTATCTTGCTGGAACTGGTTTCCCGAAAAACACCTTCATAGTAGTCTTATTTATTAACCTAACTCGTATTTAGTACACACATTCTCGAATCCGTTTTACACACTTTCGGTTTTAGACTACGCACTTTGTTTCGGGATTAACTAAAAAATAGGTATTGATCTCAAACCCTGATAACTTGTTAAATTATCATCAAACATGATCACATGGACTCGTGAATAATCAATTATTTCGTACTGTAAATTATACAACTTATTTAAAATGACAATATTTATTAAAGATTAACAAAACGAATAACAAGGATTAACACTAATTTAATAAGTAAATATTGTTACTGAAAAAGTTTTGATAAAAACCAGATATTCGGTTGTCGCGAAAAGAGTTTGTAATCATTACAACAGACGAACCGATGAAAAGTGGCGAAAGATCAGCGAAATTTTCGCGCAACATAAGACCGTTGACCGCGTAGCTAGTTCATTATGTAACGGCTGTACCCAACTCTCGGTTCCGGACGATTATCGTCCCATCGAGCAAACGTGTTGCACGGACGTTGTTCGAACACGTTCCTCAGCCGTATCCACCGGTGGGTGATTTTGGGTTTCCGATTGTCGACCGCACGGAACGTTAATTCGTTTCGCACGGGTACCCGGGTGGGCGTGGACGCGTAATCATAAAAGTTCATTAAACCGGGGCCGCGAATCAACTCGGAAAGTGCAAAAGTTGTGGCGTGACGGTGAAAGATAGATACTACGTCTCCGCGTCGTCACCGTTCGGGGGGACACATCTGGCGATAATGGGCAAAGTTCAGTCCCTGACGGTAACGTTTCACGGGGACCGCAGCCAAGTGCGGCGCAGCTTTCCGCGAACGTATCGCGTATGATTCGTTAACGACGCGAACAACCGAGAGAGTCGGTGCGGCCGAAATATGAGAGGGGAGAGGATCGTACGCACTCGGCGAATTGATTCGGATGTTTCTGTACAAATTACGTGACCTTTTGTTCGAGCGATCGAGCACCGATCTACCTGCAACCAGTGGCGGGCGTTTAGCATTATTCCGAAAAACAAGTGATCTTATCATATCTTGAAAAAATGTATACAATATGATACCTATAATAACGCATATACAAGTAATTGATTTTGTACAAACATTACAACCACATGATATGAATTAATGTTCTCTATCTCTGCACCTTCGTAGCAAGTAACTTATAGCTTTTGAACATTTTTTTTTTTTCTTTTGGGGGGATCAAGACCTGTGAACCCCACAACATAAAATACGTCACTGCTTGCGACAATAACTGAACTAATTGTTTACGAGTTTTTGGGTTGCTCCAAAAAATATGATTACATTGCACACTCTCGCGGTAACACCGAACTGAAATATACCGTAAAAACACTCTTTTTATATTTACGGTAACCATACATATTTTTATTTTTTGACATGACCTATCGTACTTACATGAATACCTAGAGTTTTTGGATATTCACCGACTCCATCTACTGAAGAAAAAGAGAGAAAAATTTCCTCTTTTGGATTTTAGATTCGGTACCACTGCACTTTTACATTTTGTACTCGTCCTATGCTTAAGTGCACGCTGTACATTTTTTACTACACAATGCAGTTAGTGCATCTTACTTAGCATGACTATTCGGTGTTCGATATTTATTCCTTTTCTGACGAATTTACCGCTTCCAATATTGAATTCTTATTTATTCTATTGATGAACCGCCGTATGATACACGTATTATCATATTGTATTGTCACGATTAAACAATCGGAATCGACTGTTTATGAATTTTGTATTTTATCCAAAACACTAATTTATTCCATGACAACCTGTTAATAACAAGCGCTATGATGTCATAATAATATTGATGTTGTTATGTATAATGACAATTTTTTTTTCTTGTACACCATAGGTAGCATGGATTCATATCGATCGACAAATGATTTTGACTATTCATCGGCACGTAATAGCTAGAATACCACGGTTCGGGATTACACACGATAGCCAAAAAACATGGTTGTTGCACGTCAAAGGTGCGCAACCTGAAGACAGAGGCTATTATATGTGCCAAGTTAACACGAACCCCATGATTAGTCAAGTTGGATACCTACAAGTGGTTGGTAAGTGTGTTTTTAATTTTGTTACGTTATCATCTGGAAACAACAAACGTTAACCTACTTTGGTTTACAGCTACTTTGGGTCATTTTTATAAAAAAAAATTTTCTAAAACCTAGTTCTGTTTTACTTTGTATATCCGAATGATTTTTTATGAACGTGCAGTACATTTTCTCAATTAACAACATTATTTTACGTGAAACGAAAAAAATTAAATCCAAATATTAGTGATCATAATTCATATATTCATATATACATTTATTTTATTAAATTACACGATTTAACAAATTTAATTTCATGTTTGTAATACAAAGGACTTAATATTATTACATCAAACATCAATATCTTACACTACATAATATTTTGCATTGTGTTATGCACACATGGTGTGTCAAACAGTACAGTGTCTAAAACTTTCCATTGTTCCTTTTGAGATATCTTAAGTCTATACTTCATATTATAATAGTTAACAAACAATTGAAAACTAAATAAAACAATACATTTAAATCTTAAATTATGTTTAACTTTTCAATGTAACGTCTAATACAATCTGTGCACTACTATTTCACTTGCGTGCATAATTAATTCAATGTTAAAACGTTTTCTATTTTAGTACCACCAAATATCATCGATGAAGAAAGTTCTACATCGTCCGTTTCGATCAGAGAAAATCAAAATTTATCGTTGACTTGTAAGGCAGAAGGATCTCCAACGCCAAAAATAAGTTGGAAAAGAGAAGATGGAAATCACATAGCAACGGATCGAAAAAAAAAAGGTATTTACAATATTTGAAACGTTAATAATATAGATAATAAAAAAAGAGATATATAATAAAATCAAACTGTAATTCTTATAATGATTTATATTGTTTTGAAATACACCGGGATAAGAATCGAAATTCGAAAATACATAAACTCTTAATATCAGTTCACAAGGTACCCCGAAGAGTTTATGTAACCGTTTTTCCTCGTCATAGAAATGTGTACATAATACTTATGTACATATTGTTCTTTTTGAATATTGTATATTGTGTAAAACGGGAAAATGAATGTAATAATACTTATAATCAATATGTTTTTATCAAACGAAAAATGTTGCGCATAGTATTTTGGTTTTGGTATACATGAATTGTCTTACATGTATCAAGAAATAACTTCTGGAAGTTACAGGTGTGTTATTTTTCAAAATTAAAAAAATATAGCTCTCGTGAGTCGTATACCAAATTACATTACGTCATTAATTGTTAGTAGATAAAAATATTAATAACGAGAAAATATAGCCTATCATCGAGACTATCGTATGAATAGCCAACAAATTAGTTTTTATTTTACTAATGTATTTATTCACGGTTTATAGAATAAAAGTGTAATAAAATTATTTTGATTGATTATAAACCTTCAATTATATGTTATAGTTGTGCTCCTTTTTGTTATTTTCATCAATTATCTGAAACACTTAGATAAAACATTTAACATTTGAATATTTACAAGGAGCTAACTACAACACAAATGATTTTATGGAATTTATTAAGAATAACAAAAATACGATGAATTCAGAGCAAAATTATGTATTCAATCATGTCAATAAATGTGATGAGAGTTGGAAGATTTCAAACAAACATCTCCAGTTGTTCCACGTTGAACATGATCTGATCAAATAAATACGAGCTTAAAGTTATCTACGATTTGATTGCAAGTCAAACAATTTTCTTCTACTTTAAATATGCAAATTTTGTTGACAGGAGATATGCACACAGAATAATTTTCTAATTTATTCTTACAAATTGGTAGTGGAACTGTAGATGAAAAGGATGGGTACAATTGTAAAAAACTAGTAGAATCGATGAATTCATCGGAACGACTCGTACAAAATGTGTACATAAATATTAAAAAAAAAAAAATTGATTAGTAGATGGTTTTATTCAAACACGTTATCTTAGCAACGATAAATAACCGAGCTGACACAATAAACTCACAAATTATTAGTGGATTTAAAGCAATATAAATTAATCACTTTTCTATCGATGCAGTTGTTGATAGTGAAGAATCGTTACATTTCCCAACAGAGTTTATAAATTCACAAACACCACTTTGTATGCCTCTTTAAAAAATATTACTTAAGGTTGGAGTTCCAATTATGTTATTGAGGAATTTGAATCATCCTAAATTATGTAATGAGACTTGGCTCCATCTCACCTATTTTACAAACAATTTAATTGAAACAGAAATGTTGACAAGATGTGCTAAGGAAGAAAAAATATTTTAACTGAAAATTCTATTATAACCCAACAATTTTTAATTTCACTTCAGAAGAGTTTAATTTCCAATAAAAGTTTGTTTTGCAACGATATTAAATAAAATGCAAGGTCAGATTTTAATTCATTTTGGAGCAAATTTAAAAAATAACTGTTTCTCACATGGATAATAATTATCCAATAATAATATACTAATAATAATTATACAATCATTGTATACAGCATATTTTAGAATTGAAAAACTTAACAATTTAAACATTTATGCACTACAAAATAAAACTAAATATGGTATACAAAGAATTTTTGACATCAGTAATTTTAGAATTAATTAATTATAATCATTTGTTGGTATCATAAATTAAGTTTAATTATAAAAATTACTTATATATTACATGACTAGGCTTTAAATAGATTAGTTATAATAAAAACCCAATGTATAAGTACAATTCAAATACGAATCAATTATTTAACATACGAGCGAAACCGGGTTATTCAGCTAGTGGAGTGTAAAGTTCGTGAAATGACTAAATGTTAAAATAAAACTGCAAACGAAAATTTTAATAAAACATACGTGGTCTTTTTCATTGTTTTACAAAACAAAAAACCCTACAGTGAACATTATTGTTTTTTTTAAAAAAAGAACCATCAAATACAGCCCGTTTTTTGACCATTGTGCTCGCATCTTGCTGCAGAATGAGATTAAATACATTTGTTATATTATATTTTCTAGGGTTCATTTATTAATTATAATATTTTTCACAAACAATAATTTTAATTTGTATAGACATATTTTTCAAAATAAACAAATGAAAAAATAATTGATAATCTTGAATTCCCGTTCTTTTTTTTACTTTATAAATAATTAAGTACTTTTGAATAGAAATGTTTGAGAACTCAACGAAATTTTTTTTATAATTTATAATATTCGAATATACTATTTTAATTAAATTAAATACATATTTCATATTTTTATACCCACTTAACGTCATAAAAATGAGCATATTCATTTTTAATTAAAAACAAAATATAATATATGACCCAACGGGTTGTTGTTCCACTTGACCATTGCAGTATCAATGAGACCACGCATGGGATAATGTCTTATATTCGTGCAGGTAATAAACAAATATTATTGTATTAAAATCACCCGAGTGCATGTCATACATTAAGTTTAAATAAACTGCTGTATGTATATATGCACAGAATATATTATTATACACTCGGGCTTGCTTTTAAATGTTTCTAAATCGCTTTTGTTGATGTTAAATTAAAACCAAAATCCTTATAATTACATTAAGTAGGCATTTATAAGTTGTATTTAAATGCACACTATAATATGAAAATACATTTTTCCATGTTTAATGTTTGTTTTTGTTAAGTTTATTATTTGGGCAAAATATACACACAAAAGGAATTATGAAAAATATTTATTAACAATACACACCGTTTTATAGTTTAGCCAGGTTAATCCTCAAATGCAATTTCCATTGTATGCAACCAGTAGTGTATCCAGAAAGGCACAAGGGTCATGCATATTCCCCCTCCCCCATCGAGGGATTTACTTTTTTTTTTTTTTTAAGATTTATATTCTTTATAAAATACTAAAATATTATTAAGTATTTAATATGATACGAATTACAAATCAAAAAAATTTTCAATTTTAGAATATTATCAAATTCTTGTTTCATTAAAAATAGCCATTTTTATTTTTTCTTATACATTATACTTAAATCATTTTTTTCAAAATAAACAAGAATTATCAAAATCATTAAATTATGATGTAACTGTACGAAAATCTTTGGAATATATTCATAGAGATGCTGATAATTATTTCAAAAATATATTTAATGACATACTTAAGATTTGGTTCTGAAATAGACGTCAATATTAAAATACCTCGAGTTTATGGCAAACAAGATAAAATAATTAACGTGAATGTTAAAAATCCTATTACAAAATATCCATTTATTTATGATAAAATCAATGGAAAAACGATAGATAAATTAGCATAGTGAATTAACCTCAACCTACTATTGATACTTAACATTACTGTAAATATATGTGCCTAATATAAAATACTCTTACAAGTATTTACAACTCTTCCTGTTACAAGAGCTATGCCAAAACGCACTTTTGAAAATATACTTAAATTCAACAGCGACTGAAAATAGACTAAATGGATTAGCTTCAGTAAACAAAAATAAAAAAAGAGATATTTTAGAAAATAGAATCGGTGAGTATTTTGCAAAAATAGCACCAAGAATATTGCAACTCTCAGATTGATCAAAATAATAGTATACAATTATTACTTTTTTATAGGCTGACAGTTTTCAATTTGCTCTAAAGTTTATATTATTAAATTACTATTTATAATATATTCATTACGAGTATATTTACATATTATTATGGAGGTAAGTACTAATATTTTTTGTTAGTAGTGTAGTTTTAGACAGTGTATAATATCCCTAAAAAAAATTTCTAGATACGCCACTATATGGCAGTATTTTTCTACAGGCAACGGGTTTTCTTTTTGTATTTTTTTATATTCTAACCAAATTTTCACGATGTAGAGAACTATTGATGTGTTGAAAGGAAATGTATTCAAGCATGCGCGGTATTAAGACGAGAAAAATTATAAACAACGATAATCATTTACAATTTTAAAGTTATTACACCTCCCCTATCATTTACTTCCCCACTCCTTCTTTCATACATTTTAAAATAAATCGTTACCCATTGTTATACGAATTGTATTTGATATCTATAAATTAATAAGTACACGAGTGTTTTTAACGGCATCGCTTAAGATGACTTTTGGTAATTTCTCAAAATACTAAAAACTCTTTTGACATAACGAATCCATCACTTTACAATTGTTTTTACGTACAAAAAGTTGATTGTATCATGAGAGAGTTTAATCCACTGCAGTATGATATTTATCGCGTAACAAAAATGTCACAAATTCTATTTTTTGATTCCATTATATTCCATGATAAATGTCAGATTTATTAAATAAAACGATTCGTTTGGGGCGAACAGTTTACGTATTTTACATGAAGGATTAGACTTCGATTACACGTCGAAGTAGTACATGAAGGGTAGTTCGGGTTCAGACCACCAACTCAGGTAATACTAATACTATTCCTAAACGCGACAGGTCATAATGACCCTTGGCTTTCGAAACAATTCTCCACTCGGGTAATGCATTTTTAAAAATTAAAATTACCATAATCAATTTAATTGTATGTTTAAAAATTTATTGGGTTACTTTTTTGTATGTAAGAATTTTCACAGTTATTATAACTACCGAATATTAGTAGCATAGGAAATTGTGCTAACGCTCGTGGCAGTCGAAAAAATATTGAATACTCACGTTTGAATAAATAGGTCGTACCTGTTCAAAACGAGTACTTTTAGTGCAGTCACTATCAACAATTTTTTCTTCTTATGCTACTGGTTCTATTGGTTAAATGATCTTTTTGAATTTAAATAAATGATAATTTTTTCGATACAGTTACAAAACAGTACCCATTTTTCAGATTTTATATGAATGAGTAGAACTTTTACATCCAAACATTCGTTAGTTTGTTTCTTGAGAAATACATTATACTCGGAGGCAATATCGTTTATAATAAATCAAATTTAACACATATGAGACAATGAGAGATAAACTCATTGCGATAATTTAGAATAACTGATGACGTTCGCTACAAGCAACACCGTAAAACAGATAAAACTATACTCAACTGTATAGCTTTATATATACATATTATATATCTAAGTGCGTGTGTTAATTATGCACTTTTATGTTTATTATACATACGCCTACTGAATATTATCTTCGTCAAAAAAAAATGAATCTCTTATAATTCATATACTCAAATAATATGTTCGTGTTTAAGTACTAATATATTATTTTATTTCTTATATTGTTGCAATGTACATTTTATTATATTCCTTGTTTTTGATGGTTAATTTTTTTTTTTTTACTTATTTATTAAATACTTAAAATTGCTCAATACATGAAAATTTATAGTTTTGTACAAAAATGATACTTTTTTTATATATATATATATATATATATATATATATATATATCGTAGATAAACTATATACTGGTAGCTCTACGGTTGTAGTATATTCAAAACGTATGATTTCAACTCAAAGTTGGAAGATAGCAGTATTATATATAATAATATAAAACTATAAAAATTAGGTAGAAAAAACTGTATAAAAATATTAATTCTGGAAATAAGTCCAATAGTTATTAAAATATTAGGAGTTCATTACATTGATAGTGTAACACTACATGGAAATATAAAATCAAAAAGTTTGAAGAGATAAATTAGTCTCAGGTGTGCGTGACGTAACAAGACCAGTATTCATAATGAAGTAACTATTGAAACAGACAAATTAATAAAATTGAAATCCATACTTAATAATGTGATCTAGACGATAGCACAAAGGATCAAAGGTGCTTGTATTCATGTTGAACGTTACGGCGAAACTGATTTATATTCTTAAAAAATGTATTCGAATAAACGTTTAAATATATTCATACTATTTTTTTTTTTATAATATTCTTCAAGTGACTTTTCATAGCATGGACAATTCACCGGCACAATGATGTTTGATTCTTCTTCCTCCACTTCTTCCTCTTCATTTATCAAAGTACTATTTGATTTTACATCGGATTTTGAACTATCGGAATTATTTCCTGACTGGTAAAATAATAAATCTTCATCAGACACATATCTTTCAGTGATCACACCTACACCACTCATGAACTGACGAACAATGTGTCCACGACCGAACTTCTGATTTTTTTTCGGTGTAAATCGGTCCAAATAGTTAAATTCAGTCTTATTGATTGAACTAGTAGAAGTGTTTCTATGATCGTTATGCATGTTGTTGTTGTAGGAAATTTTTACAGTTACTAGACCAAATAA
Source organism: Sipha flava (assembly GCF_003268045.1). NCBI lineage: Eukaryota > Metazoa > Arthropoda > Insecta > Hemiptera > Aphididae > Sipha > Sipha flava. Next base: position 1,092,816 of record NW_020273627.1, on the reverse strand, counting down.
ATTTTTTTTTTTTTTGCACAACTACAGTACTACAATTAAAAATTACACGGTTGTCAGTATTTTTAAAATATTAACAGAAAAACTAAAAAATAAATCGTTCATAAACAATATACAGTTGATTCAGTTTTAAAAGTATCAAAAATATAATTATATTATGACACAGTACGTTGAGCTCTTAGCAACTACAACATTGATAAATTATCGTTTCACAATATTATACACGAGTAACACAACAGCCGATAATACAATGAATAATAACATTATATCATAATAATCTGACCGTACAAAAATTGTACCAAAATAATTGACGTAACTTTCACTGGAAATATACCCTACACTTGAAAAGTTTAAACCCATGTACAATTATATTTTATAAAACGTTTATAGTGGTAATTTAAGATCAGGTAAATTAATATAGATGCGGTTTTAATGGGATATTTTTCCTTACCATTACTCATAACTTTGTAACAACATTTTTATATAAATACTGACAGAAACGCATGTTGTGTCAGATTTAAAATACACCTGTTTAATGTAATAGTGAGTATTTTATTGTAACTCGAATGAAAATTTAAAATGTTAAAATTGTACTTCTTAACATTCGTCAGTATCTAATTATTTTCTTGTTTGACAAAAAAGATTTTTTTTTTTTTTAACCAAATATCCAAAAAATATTTTCTATCTGTATCCAAAGTTCTTTATGATTGGATAGGACAATTTTTAATAAAAATTTAAAGTTAAAAATCTATGTAAAAATCGTATAATAATTTACTTAAATGCTTATAAAATAAGACCCTGAGGAACGATTTCCAAAGTTTTTTCAGATTTATTAGCTTATCATACAGATAAGATGATATTACATTTTCAAGTCTTCATATCCAAAAATGTTAACTTTAATACATAAAAACTAAAAAAAAAAAATACCTAATCTCAAAGTTTTATATTCAATCCAAAATTGCTTCAATTTTTTTGAAAATTTTATCAAATATGAAAAAAAATGTCTTTGATATAGGATAGAAGTTTCAAGTTTCTAACCACATTGATTTTGAATTAATGACTAAATAACTAAAATCTGAAAAGTAAAAGTCTCGTTTACAACGCATTTTTACTGTTTTTACTCGGGTCTTTGACAGTTTTTCCTCACTTCTGGAAAAACTATTGAGATTTTGGAAAAATTACCTGTTTAAAGTACCTCTAAAGACCGATTTCGAATCTAAAAAGTTGCTAGAAAAAATTTTTGAACTAGTAATTCTATCTAAAAGAGAAAAAAAAATAAAAAAAAATGAAAAAAGAAACATCATTGTATAACCTATAAGATCCTCTTCGTTTCACTGAAAATCTAAAAAATGTTTAAACAAATGTTTTAACTACGTAACAAATTCTATTCTAACAGTGTTGTATTGATTCATATATTTGAATAAGTCGAGATTTAAATTTAAATATTCATGGTAGTCCGGACTGCTAAGAAAATAGTGAATGTTTTGATAGAACAAGTATAAAGTTTTGAGTTGATTTCTAAAGATTTACAGAATTTAAAATCAACTCGACTTTGGTACGCTTTTCTGCGTCCCATATTGTTTTTCGTAATGATTTGTATATTAGAAATTTGAATACGTTTACAATACTGCGCAGTGGTGTGCACAAATTGTGTTACGTATAAAAAAGTAAAAAAAAAAAAAAATGTTGTTTCGGAAATAACCGACAAAACCGTAACAGAAATTATAATCCCTCGCGCTCGGACGGCGTGCGTCGTGAAAATGTTTTGTTTTTTATTCCATCGCGAACACTAAAACAATATTATATTGCAGCCGTGGAGAAACTTTATGGTGACACGTTGAATTTGACGAGAGTCAACAGAGCGGATATGGGCGCGTATCTGTGTATCGCCAGCAACGGAGTACCCCCGTCAGTTAGCAAACGCATTATACTCGACGTTGAATGTAAGTAGAACGATATCATTTAACAATAATAGTTTTAATTAAACGCGCGGTAAAACGTTTCGCGGCGCGCTATAAATACTGCTACGTCGTAGTACACATTATATCGTGTTACACACGTTTGTTACGAAACGGAATCCGTGAAACCCGGTGTAAACAACACTGTACAGGTGTGGATGCAGTCGACTTGTGTACACATACGTGTTATACGTGATGTGCAAATTTGTGTAACGTATACATCAACGATTAACTTTGCGTTCGTAAACATATATTTATTTGTAAAACAACAACGCCGTTTTGGTTGCATAAATTATAGGTTTTTTTTTGATTATTTATAGATTATCGAATAATAATACAATAACCGTTAAGGGTAAATACATATTTACGACCTATGTGTACAGGATAACTTCGATGGTATTCTCACTCATTTTCTTATGATTGAATTCTGATTTTATTCAAATTCCAACCTTTGGAATATGCACGTGTACCGTAACTGAGTATCTCTTCCGATTTCCCGAAAACATATAAATGGACAACTGCCGCAGAAGTCCTGGTACTCTTTTGGATACTATTGAACTATTCACTAAATATACTGTATACGAGTTTACTATTCACTTTAAATTCTCCCGATGCCAAGTACGGAATAAAGTAAAACTATTCCAATCAAAGTAATGTTCAGATTATTTTGTATTATTGTTTGCTTAATGAATAATCTTGAAATATTCATTTTTTGCCTTGTTCATATTCCAAAAATTTTATAATGTCGATAAATTTTTGTTCGATTTTTATTTTTATTTTCTAATTTCTAAATTATAATACATGGTTATTTTTTTTTTTTTTTTTTTGTTAAACTCCACTTAAAAAATATAAATAAAACTGTATTTTTTAAATGTTAATGTTTTTTTTTTTTTTTTTTGATAAAAATTATGTATTAAATAAACCTTGTTTAGGTAAAAATATTTTGTTTTGTTTATTCACCTCATAAATATATATAAAAAACGAATATTCGAAAATGAACTGCAAGTATAATACATTTTATTCAGGAAAAATTGTTGGAATAAGATCGAGAAATTCGGTATCATTCCTTCAAATGTTCAACAACGTTTTACTCAAGTTCATTTCGTGGTTTTTTGTGTAAAGTAGATCAATTACGATAAAGTCAATACGCATTTTTTTTTTTTTTTTTTTATTCTCCTTTCATTCAACATTAAATCTGTTGTTTCTGATGTATTCGTGAAGTATAACATTATAACCAATAATGCCATCAATATTGCACCTAGACCACCAGATGCGAATAATTACGTATTTTCTCACCGAGATCCTGGTATGAAAAAGTATTCGCTCGTTCACTTCGTACTCGTATGTTTCAAGTACAATTCAGAATATTTTTAAACGAAAAACATATTGTTGATTTTTGTTGTCTAGAAAATTTTCATCGCACAACGGTTTATGTATTAGATATTTTTATAAAATAAACCGTATATACGATGTCGATTTGCATCGTTTAATATAAATATATTCGATAAGAATAAAATTAAAAGAACGATCAGTAAATTAATAGATTAAGACATTAAACTTACAATCAGGCTTACAGGAGTATTACAGTTGTAGCACCAGCTCCTCTCTTGACTGTGTTATACTTAATTCTAATAAAGGTAAAAATTCATCATGAACCGTAATAAACACATATTTATCATAACGAAATTTATACAAATTACGATAACAATAATGTAAAGTCGGGACCTTGCTTCTCATTACACCGTTTTATCTAATAAACTAAAGTCGTGACTTTGTGTCATTTCAAGCACAATTTAAAATATATATAAGAGACAAAATTAACATTTGAAATTTTTATAAAATATTTTAATACTCTCCCTCATACATATATTCATGTATAATGTAGTAATGTGTCTGATAGTTCGATAATACCCGAATAAGTATCAAGACTTCTGCAGTAGTCATCCATTTATATGTTCCCAGAAAATTGGAGGGAAATAATTTTTTATAAAACATGTGCATTTTCTAACTGTCAGAACTTAAATAAAATCATAATTTAAGCATAAAAAAGAAGTCAGCGTACTTTCGAAATCATACCTATCTGTCAAAATTGATTTAACCTTAACAATTATTATATATTTTATAAATTACACCAATCAAATATTTTAAAAAAACCTAATTTATTCAAGTATACATTTTTCAAAAAAACAGATTCTGTGAAGAATGAAAATTCTAATGAGAGACTTGAACGAAGACAATAGATACATATAAAACATTATCCTTAAATATCACAACGTAAACGAATCTATTTAATCGCTTTCGGTTTTAATCTCTTGTTCCTTTTGTTCACCCTTCACCTAGTTCATCGTTGGTTTTACATTATAGCCATCGAAATTTGTTGAATGTGATTAATTATTCACTTATTAAAGGATTAGAAACGTATTTTATCCTAGAACACGCTGATCGTCCAAGACCGTTGAAAAGGTGCATGGATTATGAATGACGATACGCGCATGTGATGAGGGCACGCCCGGAAGTGTTTTCCAGATGAAGCTAATTGCTGGTGGTTAAAACTAGAAAAGGGTTGAGTATAAACTATAAAGTTCAATTACATTATTTGCGACCTAACCCTCTATGAAAAGTTCATCCCATATTGCACTCAGTATATGTCCACTTCTGTTTTCTGGAACACGCTTTCTTTATGGTTTTCATCCGGGTTCGTCCCTTTAGTGAACACGTAACATGTGTTCCATACGCAATTTTCTCCCATTTGCTGTTTCTTCGTCGAGTGCTCTAAATAAAACTATATTGTTGTTTTACACGAAATATGCACCAAGTGTCTCGCGTAATCTTACAAGCATTAAAATAAACGTTCATGCAATCGTATTATGATTTCGAGTCTAAACCCATAATGCAATGCTTATTTTTCTACATCATCAAGTAATACATACACACACACAAATACACACATACACTGAATAATTTAGGATTCAAAGCATTCCTCTTTTCTTGGGATAATTTTCAAACACCGCTTGAATTCGAATAAAACTGAACGAATCATTCAAACTTTAACGGTTAATACTATATTATTATAAAATTAAAAATAAATCCTTGGTTATCGTTCATTAAGGATTTCATCATCTATATTTCATAACTTAACTCATATAAATTAATTTATTTGGTCCGTAGATATTATAATATCTGTAGTTTGTTGAATAAACTGTGCCGATATTGAAGAACCTCCAATAATCAAAAAATGTTAATTCATATTTTAAACTTAAGAAAAATATACATCTAATTTTTTTAACAGTTTTTGTTTTCAATATTAAACATGTAACCCGCAATTATTATACAGTACAACCATAGTTCAATGGTTCACGTATGATCGTACGCCGTATGCTAGCAACAGTGTTTAACTAATTTTTTTTTAAACTAATATGTTTAAGATTAATTAGGATTTATAAAAGTTCTCTTATAATGATATTGATTTAAATATAAAATAGATGTACCAAACTTCAACTCTATGCTGTAAAAATAAAATATTAAAATCCATTTCATGAATACGTTAATAGCAAAAATTAATTCTAAATGGTTCAACCACTGGTCTATTTATACTATGTTTGACGTGTAAGAAATATGGATATCGAATAATTCAAAATTTTTAAATATGAGAAATAATGAGATTAATTCACGAGAGTTTCTAGCTGCAGAACGTAATAATATTGTTACTGTGCCATTATAGCAATACGACCAGTACAAAATAATCTTAATATGAAGTACACAATATTATAAATGATTTTGATCTCTTGAAATTTTAATACGATAACATATATTATGGTATACGCGATCACTTTATAACTCCACGTAGCAGTAGTAGTAGTAGTCATAATATAATAATATCAAGTTGCGGAATTCGTATAGTTTGATATTTTGAAGTTTCTGTATTAAAAAACAAATATCGTCTCGAGTTCGTGGTTTTTTTTTAAGTTTAAAGGTTTTTTTTCATCACCCTTTCAACCCGTCTCAGCTGTTTTCACAAAACTTTCACATTGCAAACTCGAAACTAATAAACGGCAGGATTAGAGCCGGATTACACCCTCGGGAGCACTGAAGACATTTCTGGAGTATAAAGTTTACAAATACAATGAGGGATTGAACAGCGAGGAGTGTATGAGTACGCCAAGAGTATTTAAGTAGTTAAAATTCAACACGAGTCTATCTTTCTCTCTGTCTCTGTGGCGCGGGTGACATGAAATTAAAGACGACCATCGTATTCAACGCACAGATAATTTTCGGCCCTTACGCCGTCGTCGCTGAAGATCTCCGCGTACACGCTCTCATATCTTCGCTGTGGATTATTTTTAGCAAGAAAAACCATATTATAATTTTATACATGGTGTTGTTCGTTCGATCTCGTGAGTACGTTCACTTGGAGAGGACCTGGCATTTTTGTAATTTCTACGTTACTCTAACATACACATTTATAAACAATTAATACGCAAAAATAAATTCCAATTGTCATGTCAGGTTATGCATTAATGGTTTTCGGTTTTATCAACCTAACCTAAGCTGCTTTGAAAATATATTTCAAGTCAAATAAACGCAAACGTCTATAAGCTATAAAATGTCAACAATATCTTAAACTCTAAAAAATAACTTAGAAACCATTATTTTCACGATTCGTCCATGTTCTAAAGGTGAATATTGATTTCAGAAGTTTAAGACATCGTTTAATTCTTTGCGAAGTCAAACCATATCAAATTTCAATTTCTTATTAAGAATTTAACACAACCCATTATAGTTGTTCTACAATCTCCAAAGTATTTCGAATATTATATGAGGTGTAGTTAAAATTATTTTAAATTACAAAAACGTATTTTTTTCTTCTAATTCTTTAAACTGGCAATTTTAAATTGGTTTTTCAATACATGAATGGTTGAAATTCAAATATCTTACTAATAATAATATTATCATTCCAATACTTCATGCTAAATGTAATATTAATGCAAAGTGGTAACTTCAATAATGCGTATCAACTACGGTGTTTTGAATTTCGTTTATGATAAAATAATTTATTTATGATTTCCAGGTAAGAAATCATACAACATATTACAATTGCAGAATTGGGTATATCTTGAAAATATCAAGTAAAAAATGTTTCATTAACATTTAAAAATGCTACGACTTTATATCGCAGTAAACTTCTTTACAACTATTGTCATTACTGTATTACTTTAATAATTACTATTAGTAATAAAATTTATTTTTTCCCCGCACCAAGACGGAATACTAAAATTTATCCAAACCGATTTTAATCGTTACTTTACTCATAAACGTTATCCATATAAGTTATAACTTTTTTAATAAACTGACTAATTATAAACGTGCTTGAAATATTTTTCTAAACGATCGAGAAAAAAATTATACAAATAATACACAAAACTGTCATTATATTTTATATAAATGTACATGTTCTTTTTGTTTTTTTATTTTAATAACAGCATTTTTAGTGAATACTACCACATTAAAAAATATAAATCAAATGGAATATAGTTAATGTGCTTTCTGCACAGTATACCAATTAACAAATTTATAGCCAAATTTATTTACATATTATATCGCTTTAAAATAATTCACAAGACTCGACGACACGTTACATATTATATTAAAACGGCAGAAATTTTAGTTTTATTATAAAAAACTTCATCTAAACAAAACAATAATTTAATGAAAAAAGAAACAAGTTAGTTAACAGTCTTTTGTTCTTTTGTTTATTCCGGTTTTTTAAATTTAACTTTTTGTTCTTGTGTAGAAATAAAAATGATTTACTATCTCCTTTTATATCAAACTATGAAGCCACTTATAAACTGCAAAAATTATTTATCATAATATTTTTGTTTGGTTTTACTGAAACTAATTTTAAATATTTAAGTATGTTATGATGTTCATACGGTAAATAATATTTTCCACTACATGACAATAAATAATCGACGCGATGAAAAAAATCTTATGACAATACATTATTACAATATCTGTTGTGTGCGCAAAATTTCGTTTGGATTGGAAATGGTACGTGAAATATACAGTTTTTGAAAATCACAAATAATAATACTTAGAATAAAAAAAAACATATTAAACCCTAAAATAAAAAGAAAAAAAATTCCGTGTTGATATTAACAAATTGAAAGACTATCTGTCCTTTGAAAAGTTAACACCAACAGTTCCTTATTTACCCCACCACTACCAATAAATACCATCCAGTTACGGTATAATATCTATACGCTCGCCTCGCATTTACAAAAACGTGCTACGTTCACCGCAAACTATGTCGTCGCTCTACCTTCCATGATGTAATTTACAAATTTTATTTCGGCACTCATTTTTTCGCACAAAAAAAACGAATTTAAATTGAACTCAAACGAATGCCCCCTTATTTTGCTGCGCCTTTGATATCCACCCATTTCACCAACCTCCAGTTACAGCACGCAAACCATCAGAAGTGTAAATCCAATGAAGCGAGAGGAGGGCAATAACTCCTCTTAATTTGGTTTGTGAGTCCAATGCCGGCCAGATGAATTTCAGGGCTCTATGTAAAATTTTGCGAGGCCTCACATATATTTATTTTATTTACTTTATTTCTATTTAATTTTATACAACGTCAAGTGATACAGTTTTAATTTTTGTCGACAACAACAATAAGTAACCTTTTTCCAGCGAAAATATCGTTACGAGATTATTTATAGACAAATAGATGTACATGAATGCATATAGGTCCCCTCTCCCTATAGAATCGGCACTGGATGAGTGAGCAAATTATCGATACACGACGGTCAGTTTTCAAACGTGTTAATTTGTTTAAGCGTCGACACATTTGTATTAGGCGAGCGCAGTTACCAATTTTTTTCAGGTGTCGAACACTTCTGCCTCCCCCCCCCATACCACCCGTACCCATGATTCCGACTAGTTACCGCCTGTGCAGTTACCCGCCGCCAACGTCTTAACGCGTTGTTTTTGCGCAGTTTCGCCGATGATTTGGGTGCCGAATCAATTGGTCGGTGCTCCGTCCGGCACGGACGTGACGATCGACTGCCAGACCGAGGCGCACCCGAAGTCGATAAACTATTGGTCGTTTCGCGACGCGAAAACAATGCTGTTCCCCAACAAGAAGTACGTGACGTCGGACACGGAGAACAGTTACCGCATCCATATGCGGCTCACCATCAGGGACCTGGGGCAGTCGGATTTCGGCAACTACAAGTGCATATCCAAGAACTCGCTGGGCGAGACCGAGGGCTCCATCCGACTTTACGGTGCGTACGACTGTCATATCGCGTCGCGTGCTCGGCAGTCACCGCGATCGCATGATGGGTTCTATTGCTATTACTCTACCTACTAGTCCCTGTCCCACGAATGCCGAACACGCGACCCATGGCTAATTTCTGTGTATGGCCCGCGGCTACCGAAATTAACGGATGAAAAAAACGAATAATAAAAAAATATTATAAAAATATTAACGTCGCAGCCATCTTAGATTCTTAAAATTTCGTATACGTTATTAGGTTTTAAATTCTGATGAACTGCAATCGAGTATGTTTTATACGTATATATATATATATATATATATATATATATATATATATATATATATATATATACATAATGATATAAAATATTTGTATTTTTACGTCTGGCTCACGTAGTAAAGTGTTAAATTTATTTGGCCCATTCGATACTCTTAGTCATACATGGCTGCTCTAGGCGACGAGACGTGTCGTCCGGATGAGAAATTCTCAAACCCCGAGTCGAAATATCGAATATCGTTCACACCGCGAGTCCAATCGCAATAACAAAATTGCCCTGTAAGTATTTTTGGCACCGAGCTTATCGAACGTTCTCTATAGATATTCGATTTGATTTCTATTTCTCTCTCCCTCGCCGACAGTTCTTTTAACTCGATTCTCTTCCGGTCCGGGAGAACACTTCAAAGCCGATGACGCCAATTATTTACGGTTCGTTTAAATCCCATTTCCGATGTTCAACTCACCCACACGAAGAGTAAGGAACAATTTTTTTCGTTCTTGTCTACTTACATATACATACTCGTTTATACATATTTATAGGTTCGAAAAATACAAAGAAATATATATATAAATGTATGAGAATATATACTATATTATATGAGAAAGATAGGCCGCAATTGATTAATAAAAAAGGGTATTATAACAGTAATATGATTATAATTATGTTCAATTGTGTACAAATGATTCGTTGAGAGACAAATAACATCGAAATAAAGTATTCATATTCGTACCCTTATCCGAAATCAAACAAAACCCTACGTTAACAGTGGCATTGTTCTTAAGCTACAAGGAGCATCTTTTTTCTGTCTGATTAAACGTTAAATTCTTTATACAAGATAAAGTTTTACTTCTCGAAGATTCTAAATAAATTATAGATATTCCTCTCCAAAATTATGTTTTTATTTTATTTTTTAACCTTGAATCTTTCAATTCGCTTATTTAGTAACCACTCGGATCGATTGTGCAATAAATTACATTATCCGGGGACTTTGTTTTCGGGGAAACATTAAAATTCATTCTTGTGATGTCATAATGTTTTATTCATTTTGTATGTTTTTTCAGAGATACCAAAACCTTCTTTAGCCCCAAAAAGTGCATCGGAACTCAATCGGCCGAATAAAGACGGTAAGTCTATGTTACCACATATGTTTGTTCTATTCTCACAACCTTCATAACAATAATAAATGTATCAATCGACCGTAGACGTAGGTAAAGAGTTGAGAAGTTAACCACCATCATACAAACCGCGTGAAAATTTAACTTATTCTCCAACACAATAATTTTAATTCTCTTCCTCTTCTCAATGCCCAGACGATCTCATAAAAGTTCTACGTTAAACACCTATATATACAGTCTACTAATTTCTCTCTCTACGCCATTACGGTCGACATTGATAAGTATCATATTAATTTGAATTATGAATGTACATATTATGTAAGTTACCTATACCTATTACGTTTATACTTTAAGGATTTTTTTACCATTCAAACAGCATACACAAATAGATTAGATATATGAAAACAACACTAGAATTTAATTATTTAATGAGTATATTTATTATACAATATGTAAATATTTGTTCGTTACACTTGAAAATCAGTATTATATCGAAATATTAAGACTTTTAATATTAATTCATATCACTCTTTTAATTTGATTCGAAATTCAATAAAATTGTACCTTATACCATGAGATAAATTTTTAAAAAATCAGTTGTGAATTCTAAACAAACTAAAAAATATAATATAGAATGAAATCGCAATCATTTTCGAAAATTTTACTAATGCTTCGAAATAGTTGATAATAATTCTTTATAGATTAAAAAAAAATATACCATTGTGGAATTGAAATTAATTTCAACGGCAGAAATTTAAGAAGTCACTAAAATGTATCGAAAATAACATTTTTATCAACCCATTGGAATTTAAAAGTATCAAAGGAAATTTTTTTTTTTCTCAAGCATAATTCAAAATTCTAGATGGATTGTTAAGCATTAATAATTATTTACTTTTATAGTTATCGATAGTTTAGCACCCACAAATTCCACTTATATAGTATTCGTAAGTTATTAAAACAATTCTTCTACAAATTATGTAAAATATAATGAAAGTATTTCCAACAAACTAAATTCAAATCTTTTTATACGTAATTGTGATATTTTTTCTTAATTAGTTACTTTAAACATCCATTATTCTATTTAATTTAATTAATAAGCATATATTTATATTCATTATTTTATTATTTTTTTTTCTCTGGATTAAGATATCAAAAGAGTCAAGATACGTCTTAAAACAAAATTATTAAAAAGTAAAATATTAAAGTAAAGTAAATTATATTAAGTAGGTAATTAAAGTAAAAAATATAAATAAAGGAGTATCAAAATATATTGTTAATTGTTATTGATAATAATAGATTTATTTTAAAAGAACCTTTGAGAAACTTAACTTTATTATATATATTGTTTTATTTTACGTTAATAATAGTTGTTCAATGCGGTTTATTTGTCATAAGCATAACTTATCCATAACATAAGCATAACTCAAAATCTTATGCAATTAGTTAAGCATACGAAACTATAAGAATTAATTTACAAAATATTTATTTAAATATATTCCATTATTTACTATTCATATACTTACTATATTTTCACACGCGTGATACACAATACAGTCATATAGAAATCCCCACCCATGTTATTTTAGATTTGAATTTTCTAATATAATAATTTAATTCATTTTTATCGTATATTTAAATACAATATTAAAAATAAAAGTAAATAATTTCTGAAATATACGGTTAGGTTACTGTTTGTAATTTTATTTTCTCACCTTAAATTCTTAGAAATAAATATTTTAATTATATTCATTTTTTTTCCATGAACACTTATATGAAGTTCCTATTTTCATAAATCGTGAACGTTTTATGTCATACTACAGTAGGTACACCTGAAAAGAATCAAAACTGTTTTCGTTTAACATTTCAGTTCTAGAAAATTCTCTATGGAATAGAACACGCTTCTACCAAGTCTTACAAACTGTCTCTATATCTTACTTTTTTTATTGTTATCCTACTGTCCACTTCCTTTACATCCCTAATCACTCTTTCCAGTCACCGTTGATTCAGTTTTCCTTTTTTCTTTCTCTTATAATAAATAAATGAAATTCACAAATTTTAATTTTGTAAGATCGATATAGAAAACATAGTAACCCGTATAATATTATTCAAAATCTATTAAAATAAAAATAAAATAAAATTTGTTTTTTTTTCTAAACAAATATTTAGAATGCTTTATCTGATAATTTAAAACTGTTGTTTGTGTTATGTGTTAATTCTTATTTGTTGTATGTGACTTTTTTCAGACAAAGTTTACGGAAATAAAAAATATCTTTACAAAGTAATAATTTTATAATGCATCCAGTAAACGATACTATGCGTACTCGTGTATTCTAAAGAAAACTTTATTATTGTTTTAAAACTGTAAACAAAACGTTAAGTAAAAGAGGTTTATTGTCTGTAAAAACACCCATAAATTCGACATTAGTTATTATTGTAATATTTTACGTAATTTAATGATCATGCACACAAGTGTGACGTTTGAACATTATGTGTCATTTAAATTCATTGGAGTCTAATGATTTATCACGTTTTCTGACACGTACGGTACCAAAATACCTTAAATAACACATTAATCGGCCCAAAACCTTCTTAAAAAATTTAAAAAATTGCATGATTAGTTAAATCACCAAAATCTATACACATAATTATATGGTCGAGTTGCACTACCGTCGAAATTATTGATAATGTTCGAGAATTGTACTTGGAGTTCCAAAACAGGTCGTGGTAAAAAATGTATTGCTGAGAGATCGTATATTTTTGAACTTTTAAAAATTTAAATTTTACGATTTGAAACTATGTAATAATTTATCTTAAGTATTAGGATGCGTTGCTCGTTGTACACAGTTTTATTATATAAGAGTATATAGTACGCACTTTGCTGTTTTCTTGTTAACGTAAATGATTTACAAACCATCAAAAAGTGAACTCGACCGAGATTTAATTGTATACGCTAAAAGTAGGTAAGCTATATGACTCTCGTAAAGAATAATGTTGTTAATAGAGATGACGAACAGCGTTGTTCGCGTAATTTTATTACACTTTTAACGTCCGACAAAAATGTCCTTTATAATTATACAATTTAACAGTGCATGGTTATAGTTACGATTGTTATTACAGTCTGATTGCCGTTCATGATCCAATGATCCAACTCTAATGCGATATCTGAATCTCTTTCTTTTTTTTTTTTCAAGCGAATTGTGATACTGGACTTTTAATAAATCTGTAGGCTACCGTGTTGGATAACAACATAACATAATTTGTAGGTTACTGATACCGTTACGAAATTATAAAAGTGACATTGATGTATATATATATATATTATACTATGTTGAACCTCCACACGAGAATACTCAATGAGGCCTAGTATTCTTTTCATGAGAAATAAATTAATAATAATGTACACTTTAATAAACATCGTTTAATTTGAATCACGTTTCAAAAGTAATTTTATTATAATTATTACGTATCAAATATTTATTCATAATTAATCTGAACATAAATATGTACCTATTTATAAACAAATACATTAATTGTACAATATGGTATTGTCTAGTTTATGTTAAATAATAGGACATTTTTTTTTTTTTTGCGGATTTTTTTATTACGGCAAAATTATATACTTACGAAAACCGTTTAGTTTGAGAAGATTAATTTTTCATTTTAAGTTTTCTAATTCCAAATTAGTAGATTGACTAGCATATGTAGGAAAAAAAGTTGCAATTTTACATACTTTTCACCGATAAGACCGACGAGATTTAATTACATGAATTTATTCTTAATGAAAATGTAATCGTATTACTACTTTTCAGTGTAACGAGCTATCTAACCCCATTAATTAAAAAAAAAAAACTCACCCAACGCTGACTATCTATCCACACGTGCAAATTATTATCAACCTACCCTGCGGACTGCGTTTGTAAGAGAGGCAGTAATATCATTGTCTACGTATAAACTTAATAGCGAAACCTCGAGTCATGTCCGGGACACGGTAAAAACGTTGAGTACCGGGAACAACAAAAATAGAGAAAGAAAGAGAGAGACATAATGCGTGTAAAGAACATCCAAGTCTGTTTTTGGCGCTCATTTTTAACCGGTCGTGTTGTTTTATGGTTGGTTTTCAGTTTGGAAACCACCGAAAGGGCCGGTGGTGCGAAACATGACGGGCCAGTCTGCCCGTGATAACCGGCAGCATCAGCCACGTCCCGTCAGGCCCACCGTTCCTGGGAAACTCGAGGTCTCAGGTGGGCAACGGCAAACGCCTTTTTATAAGCACATTTTTTTTCTCCTTATTTATGTATTGTTTAATTTCTTTTTTTTACAAAATAATTGCACACATTTTTACTATGTAATATGCTAGTTTGTATGTTTGTTTTTTCTTCGCTCACTCACAGTTCGTTCACAATTTATTTTTTACTTGCACACGTTACGATTATTGTCACATAGTTGGATCATACGTACGCACATTATGTTAACAATATTCGTTATCGTCGTTTTGGTTCGTTTGTTTTTCATCGAACCTGACAAACTGAGTGAACACTACACTGCTACTGCAGTGCTGCTTGAATTCCATTGTATAGGGTGTCTCAAAAAAACACAGGATTTAAATCTGCTATAAATTACATTTATATCTTTTAAAGAAGCATAACATATATATGGGATTCATAAATGGGATTGTTTCTCTTGAAATGTAACAAGTTGTTATATCATCTTATTGTTACCTTACAAGAATACCTACTGAGCTTAGTAACTTTCTTTGGCCTCACTTGGACAAAATTAACATAAAAAATGTATGGTTTCAACTTGTAACACTTCAAGAGAAACAATCACTCTACTGCATGAGAAATTCCTGGACGGACTAATTTCGTTGCGTGGAGACCAAAACTACACACTTCGATCTTACGACTTGCTGACGTGTGATTTTTTCTTATGAGGATACACTAAGTCACGAGTTTACCAGAACAAAGTTCGAAATGTTTTGAAACTTAAGCAAAAAATTTGTCGTGTCCTCAACGAACTTGATGGGACAATGTATGATTGAATGATAGTAAATTTTATAGAAAAAATAATTGCCTTTAAGGCTAGTAGAGAGGGTAATATGCCCGTTATTGCTTTTCACTATTAAACTTTAATTTCTCCTGAAGAGAATAATATATTTGTTATATATATTATATTTTTTAAAAGAAATGCATTTCGTTTATAGCAGATTTAAAACCTTAGTTCTTTTTGAGACACCCTCTACAATTTAATAATCAGCCTATTGCCGTCGCCGATGATTGATTATGCCCATCTGAAAACATGCGCAGTTTGTTCACATGGCTCGTCGTCCGTTTATTTATAGTATTCGAAAACAAATTATTGTAGTGTAATCCAAAACCATCCGAACGAAGTACCGAACCGATGGAATAAATTACGTGAAAATTGAGCAACTGTTGTAATTAGACACTTTCAATATTATTACGAAAATAAATCACATTACGCATTGAAGAAATTATATTATTAGTATGTCGTCAGTAAAATATTTTTTATTACTTATCATTTTTAAATTCAATTTTCACAACAGGAAATAACGAAAAAGACAAAAAAATTGATTCGAAATTGAACAATCGTTTGCGTGGCTCACTGTTTTTATTACTTATCTTATCATCACTTTATAATATAATTTTATTATAAACACGCTTGAATGCAAAAGTAAACTGAACTATAACAATAAGGGTTACGTGGAAAAAATACTTATAACGTGATGAGTATAAACTTATAATGATGCGTATAAATTATACTACGTAAACCCACACATTGTTATACCTGCTTGCCGTTTATTCGCATTTTGATTTTGTAAAATACAAAATGTATGCATGTTTAAAAAAGTATTATTTTATTTATGTATATTTTTTTTACTTAAATTAGTGTTTATATTATACTTTCTGATGAGAGCGGTGACATATATATATATTGCAAAGTTAAATAAGATTAATCGATCGATTGTAACAATCCTTTTCTCTCGACAGCAACATCAACGTTTATATTATAGTTGTGTAAAACCATGCTTATATCTCAAACTCTAAATAAGAAATAAAAACCGTATGATAAATACTAACTAAAAGTAGTACGCATCATTTATGTTAAAAAAAAAAAAATAATAGAAGAAGACTATTTTTTTATTATAGACATTATATATTGCATTTAAATATTACTTTTTATATTAAGTTCTAAAGTTTAGAAAAACTTTATCCGGCCACATTTTCACAGTTTGTATGCTATACATTTTTAAATTGCTTTGTGAATATCATTAATAAACCATTTCCGCTACTGGTTGTACACTGCTGTGAGATTTTAAACATGATATTATCCTTTGGACGTTTTGACTTGGTTTGTTGTTTTGAATCATATATTCGCTTTGAATTTGTTTATTAATATAAAAATCTCACCTACAGAGATTTATAAAAACACTAAAACTGCAGTTTGAAAGTTTTAATCGTTTTAGTTTTAACTTTATTTTAAATACTCTACATTGCGCGTTCCGTTAAAATTGTGTCAATCCATTTTGAAGTAACAACCTACACCTCAGCAGCATCATCAACAAGGATCTACAACACCCCATCCTTTCTGGTCATGTTACACATGCATACATGATTTATTTTATTTCACCATTTTTATTTTTAATGCATTATTTTTTTAACGTAATAATATTGTATATGTTATTTGTATTTTAACAATGATTTTCAACTCAATATTGCTGCTGCTGATGCTGCTATATATGACTAATCTACACATTATTATGTTCGTAACCACAGTGAACGGTTGCGCGTTGGTTTCACTAAACCCATTATACGAAACGGGCTTTTAAAACCAACTACTAATCGGATGAGTACGTCACCAACATTGTTGTTATTATTATATTTTTGTTTTTCAGGCAATTTGGGTCCCAGCAGTTACAGTCGGTCCCAGATCGTAATAACCGTATTCGGTGTGGTCATGTGTTTCACGTCCTCGCATCACATACCATCATGAACGGCTCAACATCCTTATATCATATTATTATAGCTAATTTTTTTTTTTGTTTTGTTGTAAAAATTTGAATACAATACTATTATTATTAATATTATTATAATATCCAAACGCAGGTTAAGTATGTTACAAAAACTCAAAAAAAAATAGGATTGTGAATATTTTAATAATTAATTAAAATATATTAATAATAATTATAATAAAAATTATTATTATTATTATTATTGTAATAATGATAACAATAAAAATAATAATATTGCTTAATTTTATTTCAAAATGCTACTAGAGAATAATTTTAGATAATGCTACACTGAAGGTATAGTAGTCATAAAATTATAATAATAATTATACTTCAAAAATTGGTGTTTGAGCATAAATTGTCTCGTGTCCATATAAAAAAAAAAATTTTAAACGGTTTTAAAACAAATTATTTCAGTTTAAACGTGCTCTATTCACATATAAAGTGCCATATATAATGTACTTATATTAAGTTAATCGTTCAAAACAAAAACCTACTTCAATAAACGTTATTTAAATATGAGTAATATATTATATAATATTCTTCTCAGTGTAATTTACTATAATAATCTTTAGGTAGATTTTGTATTTCAAAAATTTAAATTACCAATGATTCAATCAGAGTTGGGTATCAGTCGAATAAAATATTATTCAATTGATTATTTGAATAAAAAATTATTCGTCATTGATTTATTCTTAATTTTATTATTGATTTTTTTTTTATTCATTATTTTAATTTGTATTATTATTCGTTATTCATTATTCGGAGATTTTTGTTTACTATATTTTATTCATTATTCAGTTATTCGTTATTCAATATTCCTTATAATCATATAAATATTAAATTTAAATCCTAAATAACGATGTATAATAATAATAGACTTATTATTTAGACTTAAATAATAAATATAAAAGTAATACATATTAATACATATAATAATTGATAAAAATTAATTAAATATACTTTTATATTTAATATCATTATTTAATTATTATCATTTATGATTTTAACGAATAAATTTATTCTGAATAATTGTTTTATTCACGAATAACACTATTCAGAATAATTTTATTCTTTATTCAGGGCACCACAATTATTCAGAATAAAAAATTATTCTTTATTCATAAATAAATTAGTTATTCATGCTTTTATTTTTTATTCTTTATTTTGATTTGTATTTTCCCAATTCTGGATTTAATAACTCTGTGCGAAACGACTATAAAATAATGATTCTGATATTTTGATATGATATAACTATATACTTCCAAGTAAAAAAAGGAATAACAACTTACTAGCTTAGTTAAACTTTCTAGTTATATTTAATGTGTTTGTATGAATTGCTTTCAACTTTTTCTTTTTTTTTATATGTTGATCATCTTGTATGATGTTTGGACATTTTAAGCGAAGAAAAAAAATACATCTTTTAACATTCCGCGTGCAGGAGGCATCCCATTTTCCGACATTTAAAATGCTATACATTATACATTATTAAAATTCGAATGCATAATATGACGTATCGGTAAGTTTATACGCGTTATTAAATTGTTTGTACATTTTATTGCTCACACAATATTGAGCACATAATGATAATACACACGTAGTAATATCATTTTCGAATCCTTTGGAAAACTTGAATTTAATAATGTTATGTGACACTACAAAAGTCTATCTTGTTAAAAATGCATTTATGCGATAAGGGACATATCTTGATCAATTTGTAACTATGCGTATAAACTTTGTTTAACAGCGTAAATTATTTAAACATATAGGTAACTCTACCTACAACGATAATTTCAAAGCGAATATAATCACTAAAATAACTCATAAAATACACCTTATAATTATACCGTTTGATGAGCTGATATATTTTTGGTAAACTTATATTATTCTTCGTTAAAAAATCTGTTTATTTTCTTCTAAATCCGAAACAATATTCAAACGAACAATTAAAAACAACAATGTAATGCATACTAATCAGTAGTAATTATAGGCACTAAAATTATATTTACTATTGTGAATTTGTTCATTTCATTAATAACAATTAACAACCATAAGTCGTTGAGCTTAACATATTTTTCGAAAATCACATTATTGTTTGTCATTGTTTTAAATATACATCTAACAATAATAAACGAGTCAATAGTGTCGTCCAGAAACAGATAATTCTTAAGCCACAACGTAGACTCGAAGATACAACATCACAATTAGTTATGACTATAATCTCTTATAAGAGATTTATTTTAAATACAATCGTTATTTTTATCAAAGTTATATTTTTATTTTTATTTTTTTGGATATAAAAATAATTTATATGTAAATTACATTATTATTTTCTTTAATCAATGTACCCATAAAAATATATATGGTCCTTAAAATAACATATTATTATTTTTGGCTCGTATCAACATACATACGTATATCTTCAAAGTTAAAATTACGGATTTTATAAATAAAATATTCATATAGGTGTTGGGCGGGTCACCTGGGCTTATCCTACGTTACCTCTCTCCTAGGACCGGACACTAGGTTGTCGACCGGAAGGTTTGACATGCTTCGAACCTTGTGCAGTTCACTAGAACAAAAGAGTATAATTCATAAATTATCAGTATAATTTTATAAATATTTAAAGAGTAGTTGAAACTTTGTAGTTATACAATTTATTTTAACAGTTATAAGAAATTAGTACATTTAAATATTATAAAGTTCTACAATTTTAAAGATTTAAGACATATAAGAATCATAGATTTACAAAAATAATATTTAGATGGATAGACGTGTCTCAATGATAAAATATAGTATTAGTAATAAAAAAAATAGTAGTAAATATAGTACTTGGCTTATAATAGTTTTGGATTTGGTATTAATAATAGAGCGGAGAAATCATTTAATAGTATTTCATTTTAAAATATTAAAGAGGAGTGAACGACTGGTGGATAAGGGAGTGTTTACGGGTAAAGTTCGAAAATGGGTAGTTTACAAATTACTCGAGAAAGTACACCTTATTCGTATGAATAGTATAATGAGTTCATTATCCAGTGTGCTATGGATAAGGTATAAAATATAAAAAGAAACCAAATCATAATAATTCGAAAAATAAATGATTACGTAAATTATATATTACTAAGTTATTATTTTATATATATTAAAAATTGAAAATATTAAATATACATAGTTATTTATTGAAAAAGTTCAGATTCGGGTGGCATTTTGAATTGCAAAATATCTCCCCAGATTTACATTTACTCTTAAATTGATTTGTTAAACAATTATTTTTACACAAACATTTTTATAGCTTTGACCACCGAAAAGAAATTGTGCATTAGCTATTTCACACAAAGATTTTTTTATAGCCGATACTTATGTACAAATTATCCGGTTAATGTGCCTACAAAATAAACGTCTTACAAATATTTTTACTTTATACAAAAGGCATGAGTAGTGTTCACATTCCTCGGGTGATGTGTACGTAACCCAATTTTAGTACTCTACCCGTAACAGAAGGACAGGCGAAAATAATATGAGAAAAGTCACACTTCATTCTTCTGAATGTTTAGTACGGAAAAGAAAATCATTTAAAGAAATTGTGTAGGAATGAGATGGGAGTAAATAATGACCGATCGAAGGCAATTAAACTGAATTATTAATGTTCTAGATATATTTAGGTTGTAGAACCACGTTTTTTTTAAGTATTTCAGGAACGATACTTTTGTGTTTTGCAGCGACAATTGGTTGGAAGCTTGTCCCGATATGAGAACCAAAGATGATTGATATGTTGACGCAGGATTGAGAGGAAGTCAGAAGATGAGATTTTGTAAGGGGAAGCAATGAAATGGCTGAGGTGGATCTCGTCAGATTGTCAGCAATTTCATTGCTAAGGATTCCCGAATGGTTGAGAGTCCAGAGGAATTAGATAATAAAATTCACTTGGTGGAGAGAGAAGAAGATACTTTTTATACGGAATATAAGAGGTAAAAGATAGGAATATAAGAGATAACTGATCAATGACTGAATATATGACATTCAGTTGGAGAATATTAGAAAACTGTCAGGGGAAGAAAGGAATAAAATTAGTGCAAGAACAATGATGGCATAACACTCGGCAGAAAAATATGAGAAGGAAAGATTGCTATAATAAAAAATACATAAATTAGGGATAATAAATGAGAGCTAGCCGGAAAAGGGGAAATGGATTCATCAGTGTAGACTATAATTAATAAAGGAATTTTTTTTTTTACGAGCCGAAAAAGTTTGAACTTCGGTTAAATGTGTTTACCTTAATCGTTATTTATATTTCATAAATAAGATTACATTTTATTACTTATATTCAATAATTATTTTCGTACAGCAAAACTTAAAAATAAATTGACGCAGAACTATTTCCATCTTGTTCTTATAATTTGATAAGTGTACTTTGGAGTAATTGAATATGTTTATTAATAAAATGTTTCAAATTTAATTTAATGAACTAACATATTATCAAACTGAAACGAATGTAACAAATTCTTAACAATATCCTTAGTATTTGAAAAAAATTGGATACTTACATAAAGTTTTTGTGCAACTACATTATACTGATGGTTTTGTTTGAACAAATTTCAAACTATACGATTAATCATTGACTTTAAATTTACATAAATAATTTAATTCAACACATATGATCTACAATTACCTGCACATGATTCGTATTGTTCCCTTCGTCTGCCGGCGGCAACTTAATGCAGGAAACAATTGAAGAGAATTGAAGAAATCGATTTCTGAATAATATCATATTGAATTTCTTGACTAGCCTAATGCATTTATATACAACGTTTAGTTCATTCAACCGATTCGGAGGTAACACCGGCGCGATCTGTCAACATCTACTAAAGTTACGTTTTGCAAGCAAAATCAAATGATACTCGATAAATGACGGCTCGATAAAAATAAACTGTTGCGTACTTTTACGAACATTAAAGTGCATTAAAACATTAAACATAGCAGTTGAATACATATTTTGAATCATCCAAAAAATAAACAAATATTATATTATGTTGTAAGTAAATATTAAGAACACAAGAATATTTGAAAATCTCTAAAAAATCTGATTTTTCTAAAAAAAAAAAAAAAAAAAAAAATGAAAATTTAATTTAATTTGATTCAATGATTTATTAACACGTACATTTATTATATAAAAACATAAAAATAATTGCTGCAACACAATTGAGCTGCGTGCAATATGAGAGTTGTATTGTTAACAATTTTTAATAAATTGCTTGTTGCAATTTCGTCAAATTTATTTTTATTTTTTTTTTTTTTTACATGCAAGGTATAACATAACTTGACGGATACAATGTTTTTAATTATCTGCAAGCAGAATTGCAAAAGTTGTCCATACATTTTAAACATCACGCTAAGATGTACATTTTCTTATCGAAAAATAAAATCGAATATTCAACATAAAAAATAAAATGATCGACTCTGATTTCGATAAAAACTAAATCACCATTCTTATTTTTCAGTTAATTCGTCGTTTCTCAATATTTTTTCAAGGCTTTTTTTTAAAAAACATAAAAAAAAACTATAAGGAATACGAAATAGTATTATGTGGCAAGGGCGGGAATTAAGCTATTTCAGTCGTGAGCGAGAGTCGCGTTTCGCCTAAGACTGAGATTGCCTTCCCGAGCGACCCGCAAACGCTAATTTTCGTCACGCCCCTCCGATCGCGGAAAGGGTAACGCAGGGACCTATGCAACAGCAGACTGTTCTACGAAAACAGTTTCGTGGAAGAAATTTAATTATCCGTAACATTCAACGCGCTTATGTGGTACCAGTGAAAATTAAATATGTTTAAATGTTTTTGCGTCGTGCAAGGAGGTTACACTATGAATATAAAATTTAACCAAAAGTTTAGGTTTTGTAAGGACCGTGGTATACATTTCAGTTTCTGATTGTGCTGGGAATACGCACCCGACACTTTTGGGGATTTCCACTTTACCGTCCGGCACTTTTGGGGATTTTCACTTTTCCGCCCGACACCTATTGGGATTTCCACTTTACCGTCCGGCACAATGGGATTCCCACTTTACCGACCGTTGGACGGAATAAGGTCGCTCTCCAGCGCTTCAACCACGGTTGAAATTCAAACTTTCGGTGCAGACATGACAAAAAATATGCATAGCAGATCATTTAAAAGCAAATAACTGAAAAGCGATCACATCTCTTTCACGTATTAAACAGAAAGAACTTTTTAAAAAAAAAAAACAAAAAACATTTTCCGGTCTATCGAATAAAACCCATAATGTTTGAACAATCGTGCGGTAAGTTGTATACTCCACGTATTCGTAAATTCTAAAACGTACGAAACCTGTAACGCATTGTTTTATGCATTCGAACCGCGGTTAAATTTATTAGTTATTTTTATGTACTTCGACTTTAATGTTTCATCATAAACCGTTACGATCGATGATGCTTGATGCATCTGTGCACCGCGTTTTCCAAATCAACACTGCGGTCCGTAATGCAATACGTTCAACCCTTACGTCAGAGCATATTTTAACGTACAAAGAACGCGGCACTACCCCCCCCCCCCCCAGTGGTAATTGAATGCTACCCGGTGGTGGGTGATTGTGTCACTAACCAACACATTCTCGTAACGACCGTAATGACAGAAGTTGATTTTCCCTGTATGTTTCTCTGGTAGACAATTTTACTAAATTGCCACTCGGTGAAAATTACTTAAAATGTGTTCTGCCTTACGTCATACACGTTATATCTTACCCGTGATGTTACGATATTTTTATCCAATTAGCATTGAAGTAAACAAAAACGCGCACTACAGATTTACACATATACGAGTATACGTTCGAAATAGAGTTATGTCGACAAATGTGCGCAGCATATATTAAAACATGGTGCGTGTATTGTCACCGATAATTCGTTGAGTTTTGTCGACACGAAATCGTACACTTTTTTTTCCTGATTCGAATGCTTGTGGAGCAAGTGGGTATTCATTTTGAATACACTTGTGCGGTGCTAAGAATGAAAAGCGTGCCCGTGATCGTCTATACATATATACGTAATGTATAACTGTAACGGTAAGTTTTTAGAAAAATTACTCGCGGTAAAATTTTTCATATAGAGAACAATTGATACGGTTCTTTTCATAAACGAATACGCTGAAAAACAAAAACGCATAGGTGTATAGCATTTTATATGTCTACTAACTCGATGAAAATGACCACGCGTACACAATGCGTGTAAACATAAGGTTACAATTTATTTATTTATTTTTTATTATAGATCATTTGAAAACGTTATTAATGTTGTAAAATGTCTGATAATATTACTAAAATAATAAAAAATAATAATAATAAAAAGCATACCATGTTGCGCTTCACTTTTGTACAACGTCCGTTTTTCGAAAAACAACCCCAAACTGGTATAGATCGTGTCCATAGTAATTTAATATAATATTATGTACAATTAAACAAATAAGATTTGATATACCTTGGGTGTAGTCGAAAATGCTATTTTTAAACCGTTCATACGAAATAAGCTTTCGCAGCACTAACTTTTTATACATAAAAAGATGCTAACATTTTACTGTTGTTTTAATTTTAATTTTTTCTCAATGAATATTGTTAAATATTATATACTTTATTGTTTATTATATAGTATTGTCTTAAAATATTGTACTTAATCTTTGAAATTCATGAAGGATTGTCTATGTAAATAGTTTAACACGACAAACAAATATTATATTATACACTAATATTATATAAAAATTGTGAAATAAATTGAAATTATATCAAACGTGTAATTTGGACTCTTTGTATTTGATCCAACCTCGTTCGAGTATAGATTCGACAGAAAACCATCAAGGTGAGTTAAGCAAAATCAAGCTAATAAAATGATTGTGTAATGTACTAAATTAGAATATTTTAAAACAAATTTTTTGAAAAAATAAATCTTTCAAATAATATATCTTATGTTTCTGTTTCTATTTTCTTATGTTTATATTTTTTATGTTTCTATATTTTTTATGTTCTTTTAAAAAAATCATTTTAATGTGACGAGTCGCACATTTCAAAATAAGTAGTAAAGAAAACTGTGGTACGTATTGGTAATTTGATAATTATGTTCACAACGTAAGAAACCTTGGGCAACAAACACGTTTGCGTTCAGCAGATATAATGAAGATGTTGCGAGTATAACAGTAAATTAATTGTTTATGACATTTATAGGGATACTATAATAGTAGATATCTATTGATTGCGAATCAATTTAAACGTACATCTTCAGGTCGATGTGCTAAAAAAGTACTTTAAACTTTAAGACATTACATTTTTTTTATATTCAACTATACATTTGTGTGTGTGTGTGTGCGTGTGCGTATGTGTGTTTGTGTGTGCGTGTGTGTGTGTATTTATATGTAATTGCATATAAGTATAGGTACGTGACCGACGTACGTGAAACGACTTGTACAATTTTTAAAACTGTTTATTTATAAAAAAGCATAGGGCTTGATAGGCAT
The DNA here is from genome assembly GCF_003268045.1 of Sipha flava. Lineage (NCBI taxonomy): Eukaryota > Metazoa > Arthropoda > Insecta > Hemiptera > Aphididae > Sipha > Sipha flava. The sequence goes on along the minus strand of NW_020273627.1, from coordinate 1,066,650 downwards.
TTGTATGTGTATTGGCGGATCAAATGGCTTCAATTTTTTCAGCAACTTGCTCGTGTCCCGATAGGTATTCCAATTAAATCCGTCTGAAAGTAATCGTGGAAGACGAATATGGTTTACGCGCGAGATAAATAAAAAACAACGTACGAGTAGTTCAGCTACCGGTGATCAATATTCGGGTTTCCGTACCACCAATACGTGCAAAGAACACGGTTAATATTGTAATATTATTTGTTGTTGTAGACGTCAAAGTACCTACGTGTTGAAAACGAAATGTATCAAGCAGTTTTAGATGGGTTACCGTGACATTCTTCTGGCAAACGTTTATTCTTATACACTTTCAAGCGAAACTGTTAAATTAAAAATAAATTAATAAACACGCCGTCTTCGATTTATATTAATTGTATCGTTGTTTCAAAATTATATTTAAATGTTTAATTACTTAAATTAGACATATTTCAGCTCGTTTCGTCATTCCAAAACATTTATATCAATATTAGTTCATCCCGATAACTAGAATAGCTAATCTTGCCGATCAAGCTCAACTGTGCTTTAAAGTTTAAACGACATGAAACTGAATTGAGCCATAATACCTGTTTTACGGTGGAACGTATATGGTATACAATTGTATGAATATCGTTATCGAACTGTACACGTGTATCTAATTTAAATATTGTTTTATAATTTTCTATGACCACCGAGATGTAATTTTATCGGCACAAAACTTGAATAGAAAACAATCGTTAAATTTAGTTTTTTATTTATTTACGTCATGTGTGAATAACATTTTTTCTATACCAAGTCGACGGACTAGGAGCAATAATGACAAAGTTAATCATCCAACCCGTCAATTAACGGTTGTGAGTGAATTGCGGCCCAAGTAATTATCAATACCTATGTACCTACCTATTGAATATGTACCCGTTTCTAGAAACGCAAAACAATATTATCAATAATACCAATATTTTTTATTATTTTTTAAACATTATAATCATTATATTTTATTATATTCTAGAAACGCAAAAAAACATTATTAATATATGAAAATATTATTATTATACTATATGATATTCTTAAATTGACAAATATTAATATAAGACAATGCTTAGAAAATACGTAATAAATTCGTATAACTCATACTAAACGTAAGAGTTTATTTCAATACCTCATCGTTATGAGACAATTTTTATCAATTTTGACGCATTGGAGGAAGTGTAGTTTAATAAAATCAGGTCATTATGACGCGTTATTGAAATTATTGTCTCAGATGCAAAACAATTGTATACTGTAGTACTGAAACTGAAGTATACTGTGAACGCCGTATTATATATTTATGCATTTAAATTAAATGAGTGCGTGTTTTTGTCGTTGAAAATGGAGTATAAATTAATTTAAATTTTTTTTTTTTTTAATTGTTTCAACAAATGTTTATTTTTACAATGATTTTAATTATTTCTAATTACAACTTTATCATTTGTTGTAGTTAACATTAGGTGAGATAAAATAAATAAATAGAAAACAATAAAATATATAGAATATAATGAATAGGTAGTTACGAAAATTTGGACTCAAATAATAATGATTGTTCAGATAAAATGACACCTTGTGAAAGACACGGTTCATTAAACATTTAAATGAAATGATTATAATATTTTATTTAATAATTAAAATTTTTCCAATACTAATCAAATAAGTATTAAATAAATAATTGGGTGTTACATTTAAACCTAATATTTTTACGATTATTATAAATTATATAGATTATTATATATTTTTCCACTGGACACGATAGTACACTATGTCTAGTATATTTTTATAATTATTCACGTAGCTTGTAAAAACAATTTCTTCATTTGGGCCGCAACATACATTTAATAAAAGCCCATTCCTTTCCCTCCTAAAAAAAATATATACATTTTTTTATTTATTTACCATGAGTACCTGACCAGAGGGTCAGGGGCATTTATACTGGTTTACTATTTCACGGGTTTATATCGATCGATCAATTTTACAATAGTGATTTATTTTTAAAATATAGAGGCATTCTTTTTAACAATATACGTATATTGCATATAATAATAATTAAATTACACATTTGAATAGATAAAAATTAAAGACATGTAAATTAAATAAATAAGAGCAATAAAATACGAATATTTAAAATATTTAATCATGAATTTATGGAATTGTAATGTAACTTTATACAGGTAATAATAAAAAACGATAGACGTATTACCAAAACAATTTAAGGTACTTGTGCATTATCGCGCCTACCGCCGACTCGTCGCGACTACCTTGATTTTACTTTTAAGTTATCGCGACTAGGTACCTTGATTTCGAATGTATTATTTTACGCAACATATTTTTAATACATTTATAATAATACAAAACTACCCAAAGCTAAAAGTCAATGTAGTTGGTAAGTTCCACAGATCCATTGCCAAATAATCGTAACTGTACAACAAGTTATTACTACTATAGTATGGTTGTGACTAAATGTCTACAATAGTCCAATAAGTTACCCAGCCAGTCTATAAAAATTTCAATAAGTGCAATTGTAACGATAATGGAAAAAATAGAATTAGAAATAGAATTGCGTATAAAACGGCGTCACTAAAACCCATAATAAGAGGTAGTCGTGCGATAGGCGCGATAACGCAAAAGTACTCAATTTAATATTCATACGCTAGAATATATTAAGTAGCAGTTACACATAATATACTAATCAAAAAGTTTAAAAGTGTCAACAACTCATCAGAAGATAATTACAGTCGACAACTGAGAATTTAACAATTAATACGACCTAATTCAATAGGTATAAAGTCAATTTAATGTTTAATTAAGTTATAAAACATAAATGGCTTAAATGTGCTATAGTTTGGCTAGTGGTCTAGCTAAATTTAAATAGACAATTTGAGATTATTATTTTTGCGCCGTCTGTAACATAATTTAAAAAATTAATTTTCCAACAGTTTTGACTCAATATCCTTATAAATGTATAAAAGTTAATTCAGTACAATTGACAAAATATAGGTATACCTACTTTGATGGTAAAATTAGCACGGATCTAATCTCCTTAATCAATTATATATATATGAGTGTGTGTGTGTGTATATTTATATTTATATATATTCATAAATGTGACGGTAAACCATATAATTTACTATTAAACGCAGCGTACTGTGTCTTTTATATATTTCTATATTTATCTGCAGTGCCGCAATAACCAGGTGTGTTGCGTGTGTCAAACACACGAGCCCATGGCTCTATCCTATAATAGGGCCCAATAATAATATATGAAAAATATGTAGAAAGCAAAAAAATAAACAAATAAAAACAAAATAAATATTTTGTAATGATAATGGAGATTGATCAATAATTGATTGTTTTTTTTTACATATTATCGTATATCAACGTTATTTTTTGCGACCTATATACCTAATCGAAATTCAAAATAGTTTGGTCAAAATTGATTAAAGGTACAGTTTTTCTACAGTGTCCGGACATGAGGAGGGCATTAATTTTATATACACACGGGCCCAAGTTAGTGTAGATGCGGCACTGTTTATCTGTATTTACATATCATTAGAGCCGGGAAATACATTCCATTTACTATGAATCAACATGACTTCTACAATTATTAATAAGTTTATAGACCGAATACGACGTATGTATTTTTGAGTTTCGATGTATATTACGGACAAACCGTTTGCGATTTATTAAATTAATGACCAATGATTTATTTTTTCCAACCGCCTTCAAGCCGGTCCAGAATTAAATATTAATTTACAGCCGTTCCGAATAACCGTTTTGGGGTAGACTGCACTTAAATAGGTTAAAATCGACATTAAATGAACAGGTCCAGTGGCGCAATCGGTTAGCGCACGGTACTTATAAGACAGTTGTTCGTGAGCTATGCCGGGGTTGTGAGTTCGAGCCTCACCTGGACCATGGAATTTTTTGCATTTTTTTTTTCTTTCCGAATAATATAGTTATAAACTTAACCATTCGGCCGCCACTACGCTTTTACTCGATGATTTAACAACACTCCGTTCGCTTAATTCTTGTGTTAGTATTTTTATAATTCGTCGCCAATAGTTTTTTTTTTCAATGTTTTTAAATTTCAAGTTGATTGAATAGATTGCAACTAAAAAATATACGAAAAATAATAATTTCTAGAATTTCTAGAATTTAAATAAAAATTAGTTTTACCCCAATAAAAACCCACTGTTGTGTAAATAAAATCACTAAATTAAAAAAGCTTTTTTCAAATTAAAAAAAATGATGATAACTTAAAGTGACAAAGTAATTTGGTCATTATTAGTAGTTCTGATAATTATTCGTACTAACCAAAGGGTTAATATTCGTTACAAGCTACATAGAACCGTCTGAAAACGAACAACAAAGATGCATGTCTAGGATCGAAACCTTATAGAAAATTAGAAATCATAATGAAAAAAACCTTAGTTGATTAAATTAATTATTAATTAATTTTTTTAAAGAACCACTGATAAATGCATGAGTTCTAGTATTTGATTTTTACTTCTTCTTCTTAAGTCCATATTACAAAAACAAAATTTAGGTGACCCTTCAATTAATATTAGAAACTATCTTTTTCTAGCGCTTGCAAATTTTATCAAACTAATGTCGTCTTCCAAGGGTTAGCTAGTGATGGTTTTTTATCAAATCTATCCAGCACATCAGAGGAATTGGAGGATTCAACATATTGACATAAATGGACATGCGATTAGTAGGTGATATTTTTATTTTCAATTCAGCACATGGATAGCTCTTTTACTGCGATTACTTTGGATATACAGAATAAACTAAGGGGAACATAGGTTTTTAGTTGACTAGACAGTAGACTGATTAAGTATGAAATTAGTTTTGTTGTTTAATTCCTGGGCAGTTACCCAGCCAGTAACTAGTATTGCACGTGGGAGCCTAAAAATACCATACGATGAAAACTACAGATAGTTTTGCAATGACCATACCCAATAAAAGACAATTTCAGTCATAATTAATTCATATATGTATTTTAAATTACCATAGATACTATGGTATGCGTACATTATTTTTACACACAACAGTTAATAAAAAAAATATTATTAAATGCAGTAAAAAAAAATACATAGAAATTCAGTTTAGCTGATAATTTATCGCTCATAATTAAATAAAACATGAGTGTGAAAAAATCTTTGTTATAAATACAGAAAGGTATTCAGATGAGTTTGGGATTACATTTTCAAGGTTGAGAAATAATAATCGAAAACCCTATAAATTCCAATAGAAAAAATTATATAATCATTATTAATCACAAAATCAAATATATTAGTTATTATAACACTTACAACCTTAATAATAAAGAGGTACCTTGAACTTCTTAAAATCTTGTGTAATTATTATGAATGTACATAATTATCTGTGTTTGGTTTAAAATTATATTTTTGTCAATAACACTAAATTCATTTTTTGTATTACTTAGTCATATAATATGAAATATTAATTCAGTTTTGATTAACAAATTATGATTTATCATTTAGTTAAATTTATTTTTTTGATTTAATTTTATAGGGGTAGTAAATGTTTCAAATTTTTTGTGTGTTTTATTAAATTAATAATTTATTATCAAAATAACAAAATCACATACAGTATAACAATGTAACAATAAATTATTAATTAATCTACCTCATTAAGCAATGCTTGTGGCGAGGTAGATGAGTTGATAAAAATTAAAATTAAATAGGAACAATAAAGTGATACAGATGATTTTTTTTTTTTGCAATATACAATATAATTTTTTTAACAATTTATTATGATATAAATATAGATATTTTTATCTATCAAATGAAAAAAAAGAAGTAATAAATATAACAATTATTTAGTTCAATCTATAAACACATAAAAGGTATACTTATTCCTTATTTTTTTTCAATTTTTTTTTTTAACTTAATTATTCCAAGACAAAGCATATTCATTATTAAACTTGACTTTGCAATCCATATTTCTAATTTATTATGATGTGATGGTTATCAAATGGGTAAATACATATTACCTACAATAGAATCCGTTTTAGATACACTTCAAGAAACCATTTAAAAATAAAGTATTGAATGAAATTAACAAAAAGAAAATTACACTTACATTTTTTTAATAATATAAATTAATTTAAACTAACATGAAAAATAATCTATTTTAATTTGAATCATAGTTATAGAATAAAGGAATTTATCATTTTTATTAAAAGAAGTAAAATTATGGCAACACTGTTAAATGATGTAATTAATCTTTTTAAGTTGATATATAATTTACAATTAATGTTATTACATTATATTGAAATTCTTGAGTCATCATTGTTTCTGGCAAATAGCTCCAAAATCAAATAAATGTTATCACTTTATTATATAAAAATCGGTATTACCATATATGTTATGACGGTAAATAGATTTTTTTTTTGTATTATACCAAGAGATATTTTTATATTAACCAAGAGACTCGCGAAAATTACCAAATCAAGTTAGAAATGGTCTATAGCCTGAATATCTAAAAATAGTTCTACTGTAAATAGGTACATTTAATATTATAAGCCATAAAGTATTAAAAACACAATTTTTTTTCCATTATTAAACAATACCAGTTGGTTTCAAATTTTGTGGATTACTAGGACTATTTAAACTTGACATGGTTTCTCTCATCTGAAAAAAAAATAACAATTATATATATAAATAAAAATATTACCCTAATTGAATTTAGTAATAAATATATTTTTATTTAAATATATAATATGTATTATTCAATATGTTAGTTTATTTTATCAACATTTTTGTTTTATTTAATTATTATTTTATAACTAAACTTATACTAACATCATAAATACATAATAGTTACTTAATTAATTTAAAAACCATAGAAAATGCAATCAAAATTTTAAAACTATAATTATTAATATGTATATAGACTATAATTGCCAAATAAAATATGATAGTCATGGTGTAATTTTGATAAGTTTGTTAGATTGTTTTTAATTTGTTGGTCTTATATTTAATTATTATCTAAATATAAGATTTTAATACACTGAATTAAACTTGGAGTCCAATCAGAATTTTTTAATTCAATAAACAGAAAAAATAATAATTATATTATAAGAAAAAAACAAAATTATTTTTTTAATAACCATATTCTATAGAAAATTGAACAAATTTATGATATTATAATGATATATTTTAAAAAAATTTTTACTTTTCCAATATTTTGAAAGAAAAAACTGCTTGCCATTGAAGAAATGCCAGCATTTTCTTGATTTCCACTTTTACATTTAATATAACCATGCAAATTAGCTATATTCAAAGTTAATGCTATACTGACTAATAACTGCAACAGAAAATCAATACATTCATTAGTGAAAATCATTGATTACAAAAAATTAAAAAATAAAAACTAGATATTTTCTACATACCAGCCATTTAAAATGTATAGTGAAGAATGATGTAATAAAAAACAACACCCACATTGCGGTGACAGACCATAACCCAGCCCAAAAAATTCTAGATTCACTTGGGTTCACATAATTCTGTATAGGACCCTGTTGATAAAGGGAACTCATAATATTCACTGACTAATTATGCACTTAAAAGTTATGATTCAAATACAGAAGGAGAGATACATGAAGTAATACAGAAATTAAAGTTAATGTTTATCTCTTAAAATTGGAGGGAACCAACAATGTCTCACCTTGCGGGACTCATAAACCCAATGCGATACACCATCGTCATCAACATAATTCCACCATCTAAGGCCAACCATAATTCGACCTAAAAAAATTAAATTACAATAACAGATACATCAATAACAAGATTAAACATATAATTTAAGTTACAGATTATTATATAAAATTAACTAATTAACTTTTAACTGACCTGTTATATTTTTTACAGTCCAGAAATCCATAGATAATAATAAAATAATAAGAACAAATAATGTGATAAAGCTTTCAGTAAATAATCCCCCAAAAAAATAGATTACTACAGCAGACACTCTGAAGAATAAGTGAAAAAATGTCACGTATGGGTGCCTGAAATGAAAAATAGCATTAAATGATATATAAATTTTAAAATAATTTTTTATGGGAAATTACATAATTTAGAAAAAAAAATAAACTATACAAAATGTTATTGACTATAATATGATTTTCAATAAAATAATAAGTCATGGTAAAAACTCTGTGGTCTAACCCAGATTTTTCAAACTTTTTGAGACCACAACTCCCTATAATTCCATCAAGAATTTGAGAGATGGTTTTATTATGATAACATTAAAAAGTAACGATAAATTAATCCTTAACTTTTATTGATTGTAATTTTCAACAATCCTTATGATATTTACAAAAATACTTTTCTAATTATTTTATATATTGGTGAACCTACAAATGTTATTGGTTACCCCTAGTTTGAGATTTAATGACCTAACCTATAGCCCTAAGGTTGCAAGTGATCAAAAAAGATTTTTTTACCTTTTTAATGGCTGTTTTGAATAAAAGAAAATATTTCATAATTTAATAATTGTTGTAAGATATTTCATTGAAATTAATAATTTATATATATTATTAATTTTAACTATTATTATTCAATGTTATAAAAAAGATTGAATAATAGTTTAAATTTATAAAAATATTCATGGACTAATAATGATAATTTTTTTTTTGCCTGCCATTTTTATTTTAATGTATAAAATGGACAGCAGAAAACAAAAGGTCAAACTACTCTAGAATAGAATAACTAAACAGACTAATTGATGTATAGAATCAATGTAATTTGACCATGTACCATCTAATAACAATACCGTTAACTAATGACAAAGTCAGAAAATAAGGGAACAAAAAATTCTCGGAGCATGAAAAATTATTTGATACATGACAAGTAGAAACTAAAACTCAACTTACAAGCCGCAGTTTTAAGAGTTCATTATCAACATTTGGTAGTAACAAGCAGCTGATAGAACAATGTAGATCTATCGCAATAGTATAATAAGTGTTTCCCAAAAATGAAAGGCAGCGTACATATTGTGTCGGATAAACCATTAATTTACTAAATAATAATTTTCTATGGTGTTGCTGAAACTTACGGTAATTTCCCGGAATTCAATGTGTTCTCCTCTCCAAAAGGAATAGTGTCGTCTATAAGTGGATCCTGACATGGTGGGAGAAAAAAAAACACAATTAATCCACTGTGTGCAATAATCAAAAATAACGAGCAGTGTACATTGTTTAATATTCAAAACTATGGTTTACCATTTTACGAGCAACAAAATTGACCAGTACGAATAACTGTTCTGACGTGTGACAAGTATCAGCCAACGATCCAATGAATGTTTAGTACGACGAAGTAGTTATTACATAGTACTCGCAGGGACGATGATCATAGGTTGAAAATCGACCAAGTACCTATATCGAACGGTAGACCTCACGTAATTCTAAGTTTTTTGCCCGCTAAAAGAAACGTTGACATCACGACACTCGAAGACCGCCGCTGTTGTTGCGTGTCCACAACGATGTAATCTTATCATACGATAAAGACGAATAGGTGATAATACGCAACAGTGATAACGCGTTGCCGACAAGTTGTGTTAAAAGGCCAGTGATAGTAGATGACAGAGAAATTCCCTCCACGCAGGGAAATTTGAGCATAAAATGTATGAAAGGGAAATTTCAGTGTATTTCATGAAAGTAAGGGAAATGTTAATCAACTGTAGGTATATATACAGATTATACGAATTAGAAAGCTTAGGCACTAGACATAAACTTACTAAGATTTTAATTCATGGCTCTAGATAATAATTATTCGTAGAATCTGTGATAAATTAATAAAAATAATAACTTCTGTTTTTAGGTGATTATATTCGTTATCAGCTAAAATTATCGACAAACCTCCACAAAAAAAAAAAAGTTATGACCCCAAAGAAAACTAGAGCATTTCGTTACGGTCTGTCCAAAGAAGAAAAATAAAGAAATATTGTTACAAGACGTATCACCATTACCAAATGTCATAGAAAGTGTCACGCACATATAATAATGTAACCTTAGTCTTAAAAATATACAATGGCAAAACAAATGCATTATTAATAACTACAGGATAAGCTGTCTTTTGAATTAATAATAATGATAATGTAATAACCTAAAATATATTGTCAAACTCCACGATATTACTCTCGGAAATACGAATTGTCAAATTATAAAATATGAAATCAAGGACAACAGGATATATGTAATGTCCTGGACAGTCCCATGCAAAAGAAGGATGACCTAGAAACATAGAATAAATACCGAGGAACGCGAAGACAAGAGTCAGTCATCATCAGTTACCAATAGTCAGAAGTAGTTGTAGAGAGCCAGGAAAACCTTCATCACGGACCCAGTCCGAATGTGCACAACCAGATCATTATGGCTTAGGTACTAATTTATTGCTATAAGCCCTCTGTCGCATGTAGATGTGTACATTTGGATCAACCTCTTAAGCATTGTACTCTTATGTTTTGTATTTTGAGTATAAATAAATATTAACTTCTTTACTACCGACATCGTACGGTCATTCTATCTGGTTTGCAACAATATAAATCAAAAACTTTTCAGAAAAGAATGGCTTGATGACAGTAACTTTAAACTATAGCTTTTAGAAGATAAATCTGATTCTTCTAAATGTAAATGCAAGGCATGCAATGTAAAACTGTAAAAGTAAAAGTGTAGAAAAAGTGAATTAGAAAAATATGCTCTTAGGTTTAAACATAAAGCAAACATGAAATCTATTAGTGGTCCAAAGTTACAGAATTTATTTGCTGTCCAATCAAATCAAGCCGAAGAACCAGGTACAATTAGTGTAAAAAAAAGCTGAAACTATATTATCAGTTTTTTTTATATCATAACGTTGCTTTCATTATAGTGGATCATTTAATACCACTTCTGAAAAATATATTTAATGAATTCAAATTAGTTAGAGATATACAAATGTACAGAAAAAATGTACTCATATTATTAAAAACATTATAGCCAGTGTCGTAAAAACCGGGTGTGTAGAGTGTGCATTGCATGCAGGCCCTGGGCCTCGTACCATATTATGGGGCCTCAAAAGGTCAAATGTTCAAGTTACCTATATACATAGTATACATAGTATGCCTATAAGATAGGTATACTATGGCTTTGCGTGGTAGATTTTTTACTATGTAATTCGTTATTAGGTCATGACCTGGGGATTTTTTGGCGGGCATTTTTTTAATTATGGTATTGATTTCATCGGGAGATGTAGGTTTGGCAGGCAAGAATATTGGTAGAAGAGTTTTAAGGTACTCTTCAATAATTTTTAGTTGGGTATGGCTGGGTTGGATATCATGAGGAGAACAAGAATTTTCTAGGTAATATGCTAAAATATTTGCTTTGTCAATGTCGGTAATGACCCATGAGTTGTCATCATTTCTTAGAGGAGGGGTAGATTAATTTAGACGGAGTAAAGATTTGGTCACTTTCTAAAGAGATGAGTTTTTTGTAGTTAGTGATTCAAAATAATTATTGTAGGATTGATTTCTGTCCTGTTGGATAGCCTTTTTTATTTTGCTGTTCAATTTGTTAAGTTTAACCTTGTCGTTGGGGTACTTGAATGTTTGCCATTGATTCTTTGTTCTGCATTTTTCGGCTAGTAATAATTTTATGTGATAGGGGGTTTATTTTTTTGGGGTTCGTATGGTTATAGGGTTTTGCTGATTCGAGTGCAGCTTTTTGGATAGAGATTGTGAGGAGACTAACAGCATCGTTGATGACGTCCGACATTTTTAGTGAGATCGAGAATTTAATATCTTTGTTAGTTACTTTTTTAAAGGTAGACCAATTTAGTTGACTTGGGGTAAGAGATTCGTTTTGTTGAGGGGGACGTAACGACGGCCATAAGTAAAAATTTTAATTCTTACAGATACACGTTGATTAGCTTTGCACCAATGTATTGTTCGACTGTTAGAATGATGGACAGGCTTACAACATTATTTTATAGTTGCTGTTCAAGAAGATAAATTAAAATCAAGCGAAATCATACTAAATGATCTCAATAATAGAATTATAAAATGTTACTTTTATTTCTTAAAATACGATTTAAATTATTTTAATAAATTTAATGCTCTTTTTCGAAGTCGTAGTATTTCAATTAATTTACTGTAAAACAATTATATTTATCTTCTTAAAAATATTTGCCAAAATTTTGTCAAGCCACATTTAATCAACGACCATTTATATGAAATCAGTTTTTGCTGACAAAAATAATTATTTATCTTGTGATGAAGTTTTTGTTAGGGCAGATTGTCAATTTGAATTTAAAAAGATACCAGAAAATGATAAGGACATAATTTAAGAATTTAAAAAAATTGTTTTCAATTTTATCTAAAGGCTGATGAAGAAATGGTAATGCGTCTTCGTTTTGAAAATAACATATTTAAAGAAATGTAATTTTTGAATCCTCACATTGCGTTTTACCTGAATGGTTGTTCAAATTATGAAGGGTTTCTAATTCTTAACAATACATTTTCATGGTACATAGATACCTACTTTTAAAGTCGAAGAATAATACAGAAGTTTGTCGTGCAATTTAAGTAATGAAGTAGCCCAACAATTATCAACATTTTCTTTACTTGAAATGTGGAAAAAGATAAATATGTATCAGATTAAAAATTAGATTTTTTTATGTAAATAATTTAGTATTAAAAAATAAAAATGTAAAAATAATAAATATAACATTTGAATGCACTTAACAGTAAGTTTTATATTTTAGGCAGATTGTGTTGAAGAAGGTATTTTATTTCCAAACATATCTAAATTAGCACAGTTAGTGCTAACATTGCCATGTTCAATTGTTGAAGCTGAGAGAATATTCTTTATTGTAAATGAAATTTAAATTAAAAAGAGAAATAAGATTGGTGATGATGCATCAAATGAAGTTGCTATCATAAGATCTTCATTTCAAGATAAAGGTGTAACTTGCACTCCATTTGAAGTAACTAAAGAGCATATGGTTTTACACAACACTAACAATTTGTATTAATTTTTCTCTTTTTTATAAAAAAAAGTATTTATTTCTTCTTAACTATATGTATTTAAGTTTGGTAAATATTTAAGAGTTTTAAGAACTGCTAAGTTATATCGCTGAGTAGGTATGGTTTATACATTATAGTTATATTATATAATTTATAAACTTTGTATATTGCACGTAATAGGAAATTTAAATACACTATATACTATACTCTATTATACAATTTAGTATTAAACCGTTGAGTATGTAAAAATTTCAATGGGGGGTCCGGACCCGAAACTCCTCCTTGGGTACGCTTTTGATAATAACCACTACTCGCGTAAACGGTAAGTCATCGGGACCAATCTATTGACACACAATATAATATTATATAATGTATAACTAAACAAGGTACTTCTGGTATTACGTGGAACTTTACAAACTGTGATGCCTTATTTTTGGTTAGCACAACAAATTATTTTTTTCCATTAATATTTATAATAATATAATATTATGTACATTCCAATAATTATTAATTTTATATTAATTAATAATAAAAAATTTTATAGCTCTTAATTACTTAGGTACCTACTTTTTAATATTTAAAGATGTTATGAATAGTAATTAGTTATGCTTAAAAATTAATAAGATGCATTCGTCTACCGTGTAATTTTATACAGGTATAAACTAAAAGTACAATAATATAAAAAAAAGAGCAATATTTAAACTAGTTTTAAGATTAAAGCATAAATAATCACTAAGCTATCTCATCGCCAATTGTTTTGCATTGCCTGGGTACCTGTGTAGGTTATACAAGTGCAATTACGACCGCTAATTAATACTAATAAATTATAAGAGTTTGTTTGTATTATAGTAATTATATAGACAAATCGTAAAATAATACTGTGTTTAATAGTAGTATTCATAAGTATGCGCACAGGGTAGTCAGAGTCAGAGGCGCACTGGGTAGGCACCGGCCCAATGGGCAAATTTTAGAAAGTGACCTAAAACATAAAAAAATAGCTCTAACTGCATTTAAAAAATGTCATTTATACATTTTTTTGTTTTAGGTCGTTAGCTGATGCCTTCAACTCAGCATTTCTTTTAAGTCAAAGTTTCTCCGATCCTCACTTAGATTTTTTTTGGTTTGGTTCAATACCAACTCAACAATTAAATGAAAATAAATTAATGAAATTAAACTAAATTAAATGTATGATCGTAATAATCGTATTTTAAATTACTTTATGTTGCGCATAGATGCTTAGTGCATACTGTCAACTGAAAAGACGTGACAGTTACGGACTAAGATATTGATATTCTTATCTACCCTAAGCGATAATTTCCTCGCATCAGATTATTCATATATCATTCGTGTGTGAATGCCGCGCGGTCGATTATTATTATTATTATCCGATTAAAATTTAATTATTAGTGATATTAATATTCTTTTTATATATATATTTTTTTTTTTCATTATACTTTAATACTTAATTGAATAAAAAAACTAAAATTATTATATTACATATCAGTATATGTTTAAAATTTAACGTTTTCATTTATTTGTGGGGGGTTTGAAAATCCCAGAACGCCCCCCCCCCCCCAATAAATACGCCACTGACACAAGGTAATTTATTAAATCTACAGGCCGATTATTTATTGCTTATCAAATCACGCATTAGTGTTATAAAATTATCAAAATACATTAATAGTATTGCCACAGATATAGATAAGATAACTAGATTGCTAACTAGTGATAACAGCGTACGTCAAAAAAGGACATGTTGGTTGTGGGCTCTGTAGTGTTATCATAACATTTTTAAAGTGATACCAAATATATTTATCATTTGGCGGGTATTTCAAATCAAATCATACACATCGACACCTCAATTCAAGACTGAAATAACTTAAATTATGAAACTACTAGTTTTAGAATGAAATAAACGACCTCTAGAGGCGAATAATGCAAATAAAAGTTATTCGTTATAGAATCGAAATCGTCGTAAATTTGCAAATAATATCACGTAGATAACTCAATTCTGAATATTTTTGAGTAATTGCTGTCTTGAACTAAAGCATCGATGTCTCAATAAAAGTTTTTTGAGTTATTGCAGTCTAACCAATAGTGCAAAATAAATTAAATAATAAGTATTAATTATGTATAATATCATTAATTAAAATGAAATTTAAATATGCTTGTATAAAAAATAATGTTTTTTATAATTATGAATAAAAATTATTTATAGTTATTAATTAATAATAAACAATATTAGAAAGTAACTTGTACCAAAAAAAAAAAAAAACAAATATAGTGTAAATATGATCTAAAAACACAGATATAAACTAAAACTATTATCAATATCTTTGTCTAAAAATAAATTATATCCAACACCCTTAAATCTTAATAACAACAATCAACAAATGAGCACATGCAATTAAAATCTAATGGTATTTTAACTTTTGCATGGAAAAAAACTAGAAATCACTTTGTTTAATTTTTTAATTGAATAAAATAAAATTTTTATTTAAAATTCCACAAACTTGCTGTGTTCTTGGATGTGCTAATCGTTCTGGTCGGGATAA
The DNA here is from genome assembly GCF_003268045.1 of Sipha flava. Taxonomy (NCBI): domain Eukaryota; kingdom Metazoa; phylum Arthropoda; class Insecta; order Hemiptera; family Aphididae; genus Sipha; species Sipha flava. The sequence goes on along the minus strand of NW_020273627.1, from coordinate 1,051,036 downwards.
AGTAGTTTTTTCAAGTATGAATAATTAGTTTTTAACCTGGACATCGAAACATTCAATTTTACAGCTTAACAATTATTTTATAAAATCATTTTTGTATAGATTTCCTAGAAATAGCATTCTTAAAAAAAAGTGGATAGCTACCATAAAAAGGCATAATTTTATCCCAACATATCACAGGATATGTTACATTCATTTTACCGAAAATGATTTTGTAGAACGGCCAGATATTAAACGGCTTAAAGAAACAGCATTCCCTACTATATTTATTGGCCAAGAAAAATTTTATGTCGTCACGGTTCAACTTGAACATTCTTATTGCCAATTCAGTAAACCCAAGTTTGAAAGTGATAATAATTGTAATGACTGAAAATTAGCACTAACATAATTCCTCAAACAATATTAAATATTATTTTATTTCAGTCCTAGAGCCACTGGACTATACAATAAGTTGTAATGTGTTACCATCGATTTCTCCAACAAGAATCTCTAAAGGGAGCTTTTTAAATCTAGTGATAAATTTTTAATAGATTGTTATCCACAAATAACTTCTTGTGGAACTAAAAGAAAAAAAGGAAAATAGTCAAAGAAACTCCGATTAAATTTGGTTTAAGAAAAAAAGTTAAAAGATTGCAACAGACAGTTAGAAGGTAGAATAAACAAATTACTAATATACAAGTATCTTCATACATAAACAAAATATTATTTTAAACTAATTGAGTAATAAGAATTCTGATAATATTTATTTTATGTTTTTATCTGTGGTATTATCACAGCGATAAGAATTGATAAAATACCATAGCCCACAAGCAACATGGCGCGAAATAGGCGTCTCCAGGGCTGCTTGTCAATTTATACTAGTTAGCAATCTAGTTATCTTATCTATATCTGTGGGTATTGCCATTGATTATAGATAGTACTATCTATAATCAATGGTATTGCTGACTGTCTTTTAGAGAACCCGTGATTATTATTTGTTGTTTTTAAAATAGATAACATGAACAGCCACGTATTACCACGAGCTGGTTTGTGGTCATAACCAGGGGCGGTCTGGCCCGGGTGGAGAGGCGGAGATAAACGCCTGGGCCGGTAGGATTATGAATAATTTGGGCTACTACTATCATCTGTTTATATCATAAGGGAATATTGTTAGTTTTTTGTTACGAAAAATCGTATCTTAGACAAAGACAATACAATAACTATTTAGTATCATTGTAATTTAAACGCAACAGAAATTATTGTAAGAATATATATATATATATATATATATAAAATGTAAACAATGTTGACTTATGGTTAAAATTACATTAGAAAATATTATTCAAGATTAAAATTATGTTATAACGATAATATGTTCATCAGCAGGCAGCAGCTTTTTATTACAAATAATACTATTAATAACCGAAAAAATACGTAGTATGTACGTATCATGTAGATACGGCCGTCAGCCACCATACATAATTAATTATCGATATCAATTAAACTTCATCAGATATTTTTTGTTTAGTTGTTTTATATTTAAAAATTATTATTAAACTATTACGTAATAATAAAAATAAAAATTAATAATATTAAGAATTCAATGTTTAAAAAAACAGTTAAAGAAGGTGGAGCTGAAAAGTACTGCATAAAACGAGCTGCTGAATTACTGAGTTTTGGAAATGACAAAAATCAGCGAAAGCTTAACTTTTTAAAATTAAATATAAGATATTGGCTGTTTTTTTTTTATATATTATTAAATACTAATTTGACTATGCACCCAAATTTAAATTCTGAGTGTTTCTTATACTTCAGCTTTACTTAGAAGTCACAATCGTTTTACTATCAAAAGTTCAAGTATAAAACTTATTTATATTTTTAATACAACATTTTCTTTAGGACCATACAAACAGTAATATAAATGAAATAGTTAAAGTACCAATGATTTATAATGTAGATGAACATTTCAATAATGATCAAGAAGTGAGTTTACCTATGTTTTAACATAATTCAATCATAGATAAATTAATTAAAATTAGTTACATAGGTGTATACCTACATACTTACATATTATTATTAAATAATTTTAATTATTAAATATACCTATATAGGAAATACCTATTATTTATATACTGAAAAAATTGTTTAGGAAAAATATTTGTGTTAATATTTGTAACTCAATCCCACTTGAAAAAATTAAATTTTAATAATTTAGTTACCTACATTATATTTTGAAATAAACTATTTAAAAATTTTAATTTAATAATTACTTAGTATTACATTTTTTTAAACTTTAACACGGAAATTTGTTTGTCAATCCTTGCAAAACGAGCAGAAAGTAAAAAGATTTTGAATAATGAAATTTAGACATAGTTTTGTAAAAATACTATAGTTTTAGTTCTGTGCTCTAATGTATTAAGTATTTTTATGTTATTCTATTTGCACCGCAGTGCAACATTGCTTATAGAAATATCTAAATATTTTCTTTTGATGATGTATAAAAGTGAAAAAAAAAATTCTATAACTTAATGAATTTAATGAATTTTAGAAATTGTTAAAATAAAAATTAAATAGGTACATAGATATGATAAAAAAAAAAATTGAAAATTTTCGTTAGTTGAACAGCAATTGTATAAAAAAATGTTGGGCCGGTCATATCTTTTTCCACCTGGGCCGAAGTACCCTCAGTCCACCTCTGGTTATAACAGTTTATTTACAAAATGTTATAGGCCGTCGAATGAAATAAAGACCCACGTTATCTAAGTGATATCTACAAAATGTATTGGTTTGTAAAAATACATATATTGTCTATCGTCCATAAACCTTATGTTCTTGTCTAGTAATTTTTCTGTAATATGTTACTGAATACTGTACTGTTTATCTTTCACCACTTACATAGTACCTATTCAATAACAAAAAATACACAATAAATACACAGAGTAGCCCAGTGGGCATTTGCTCACCTGCCCACTGGACCAATCCACCACTGGTCAGAGTAGGCACTTAACTACTCTGTGAACCTTCCCTCCTTCACCAGAAAATTCAATATTATCACAATAATAAATAACCATATAATGTTCAACCACTTCGAAACGTCCGTAAACAGTAAATACATGTATAAAAATAGAAAATAATAAAATATTATTATTATTTTTTTTTATATTTATTATTTATTTATTTATTTTTAAAATAATTATTTATTTAAATAATTTTCAAATACAATTATTCAAAATAATTTTTTTAGTCCTGTTTTCATATTTATTTTATTGTATTTATATTGACATACCTATTGTTTCAATAACCCTGAACTACATAACAAGTACAATGAATATATTAAATGGATATTTTTCGTAAACAAAACGTTAATAATAATTATTATTCATTAAAACCAATACCACTAAAATATTTTTCTACATTTTAAATAACATATTGTTTTACAACTGATCGAATTAACTTAAGCGAGTGTGTTTCCCAATTTTTTTTAGGTCTTAATACAATCAAAAAAACCTAAAAACTAATAAAATTTAAATAAAAAATGTAAGTATTTAAAAATTTAAAAATTAAAATCAATAATAAAAGCATAAATTAGAATAGTCACATTATGAATAATTTAAAATCAAAATGTTTATAATAATATGTTTATTCCAGTAATTATTAATTTGATATTATTATCAAATTTTATTATCTTATGTTTTATTAGAAATTATTAGGAGTTACCTAGAGCAAAAACCCAGATAAATTTAAATTGAATCCGCTGTAAATTGTGTAAGTTATATACAAATTACGATGTATGACTCCATTTGTTGGTCAATTAAATTTAAAAAAATATTTTCAGCAAGGCTTGGCATCCGGATAATTTTTTCTGGTTTCGGGCTTTGGGTGTTGAATATATTAAGGTGGTGAAACAACGCAATACAACATTTAAATATACGTTTGGGTGTTAATAACCGTTATTATTCGGGTTAATATTGGTTAATACGGGTGTTAAGTAGCCAAGGAAAAATATTATTTTTTATTGGTGGAGGGTGATAGGGAGGCTGGCTCCCTTCACTAATAAAATATTTACATTTTTTTTACCTGTCTTTATAATAAAATATCAATTTCTTATACATTTGTACAAAAGTTTTTTAGACCAAACCATCATTATGTTAATTTCAAGCAATGGTGTAACTACGATTTATTCTCGAGGAAGAGGGGGTTATTTTATATGTGTATGAAGCTTATAAATTATAATATCTATTAAAATTAAAAATACTAACACTATGTCCTACTCCTTAAGGGTTAGGGGTTAACTAAATAACGGGGTTATGCCTGTTAGTGCGGGCATATCGCATGCGACAAAAAACAAACTATTTTGTATTCTGCGTTTGTATTTGTGGCATTGGCGGAAATCGGTGGGGAGGGGCTAAGCCCTCCCAGAAATATAAAGTACAGGTCTTAGCCCCCCTAGCCCTAAACATTTTTAAGTGATTAAAAATACAATAATTATTATAATTGTAAAATGCATTTTTAATAACTGAATCAAAAAAAAATATTCTGTGATAAAAATTAAATCAAATTCGTAAGATTTTACAAACTTCTTGTCATGACTTGGAACGATCGCAATTAATGTAATATTAATAATATGTAATAATACCCGTATAGGTTGTTTAATTTAATTAATTAATAATATCTGTTTAGAATACCTACTCCAAAAATGTTTAAGGCACCTAATTGTTTTTTTTGTTTAAATTGTTGATTAAAAATGTCAAATTATCAAACTTCGTAAATTGCCACGTTGAAATAAATAATTGCACACAGTGGTATCTATAGATGTAATAAGCAAATAATCCTCAACCCCCACAAATTTCACCAAATTTCCTCTTATGGTTTGTGGTGCGTGTATACACTAAAAACGCACTAGCTAAGACATAAATACAAAAATAATAATAATTTATACTTATGAATATTACGATGAAATTATTACACCAACAAAAATTAACAATTCACGCCTTAGACATGAATACTACACGCCATACACTGAATAAATACGAATAACGTGAACAATAATTTAGGTAATCGTACGCGAGACATCAATTCTATTTCAGACTTGCAGTATTGCAATAAATAACGACTCGGTGATTCGTAGAAGACCTATTACCTATTAAATTATAATAATACGACGTATCCGCTTGGGATAATTTTAAAAATAGTATCACAGTTGTTTACACTCGAATATTCAACATACCATACAATTCATGCATACATGTCAATATGATATATTGCTATTGTCTTTATTTAGATAAATTTAGATTAATTAACAATTTTGTATATTATTTGTGAAATTATTCCTGTGAATAATAATTTTACTATTAAACAACTAATGACAAAATTGAAATAACCACAGAAAATACATACAAAATGATATGTCACATAAAGATTGTAAAATAAAAAATTATTCGGGTTTCGGGTTAGAACCAATATTTTATTCGGGTTTTGGTTAATTCGGGTGTTTTTAAAAAAAAATCATTCGGGTTATATGGGTTTTGGGTGTTTGATTTTTTAAGGGTTTTTTGGGGTATTACGGTTTCGAGTTAATTCAGGTGCAAAGCCCTGATTTTCAGTAACATAACTGATTCGTTATAGCAAAAAAATGTCAAGTAATGAGAATAATCATGAATTAGGAAATAATTATGTCAATCAATAATTTTTCATTCTATATGAATTCAAGATATTCAAATATTGACCTTTTTGTATTTTCTACTAGATTATTTTAAATAAAATCATTTGCCTTTTTATTATTATTCAAGGACAATAGTATTAATAATAATAATTTAATTGAAATAAATACAACAGTCAGCACTAGTTCTAACATTATTATTCAATAAGACCAGTTCAACCTGCGAACGCTGTAAACTGTTCTGACAAATTCAACAATCAGGTAATGACATTTTATTTTTAATAACTAAAGTTCTAATCTAATACATTTAATTTTTTTCTATGACCAATTTTTCTAATAAGATTTAAGTTCCAGTATAATATCTTACAAACAATGATCAAATATGGGTAAACCTAAGAAGTGTCATTTTTTTTTCTCGGTGTAATAAAACATATAAACCTGTATTTTTCAAAGCCTTCGATTGCTTAGAGTTGTTTTCAAATGTGATTAAATTAAGCAATTACAATCGTATGATTTTAATATTTTAAATCGTTACAGTAATACTATTTGAATTTTATTGAAAATCCAAAAATTCAAATACCATACATTTTTAATCAATTTCCACGATTGAAAAAAAAATCTTTTAAATTAAAAAATGCTTAAATTTGATTTCTTAATATTATAACAAACAATAGAGATAAACGTATTTCGAGTGCCAAATGTTCAGTGTTTATTATTAATAAATTAAATATTTTAGTCGGGTATCTAATCGTTTATTTTAATAATAAAATAAAAATGATTATTTTAAATATTTTATTTCAATTGCTATTCACTATTACATCTTTTTTTTTTTTACTGTATTAAATAGTTACTTATTTAAGATAAAAAAAAAATCTATTATCATATAAATTACAGCCTAACGATCGATCAAAATCCCAAATTCGACAGTGTATGACTTAAAAATTGACTTCCATTAAGTTTTAAATTTTTCTTGAGCTTCAACTACAATAGTAATTATCTTATAATAATGGTGATATTGGTTTTTTTGTGGTTTTTTGTTATTTTTTTACAATTGGTATTCTTATTTCTAAAATTATAATTAAAATTAACTAAATTTATTTGTATAAGTCTGTTTGTTTTAGGAAATTTATTATGTTATTTGTTGCTTCTAGTTGTGGTCCTAGGCTTTCATGAAGTTGGCCTGGTATGTTGTTTTCACTTCTTAGTATTTCACATTGGCGGCATTCGGTTAAAATATGTTTAACTGTGAGTTGGGTACCACATGTTTGACATGATGTAGGTTCCTCCTTGGCCATCAATAATCCGTGGGTCAATATTATGTGACCGATTCTAAATCTATTTATTATCTTTTCATATTTTATAATTTTATAGTTTAATGGCCACTTGTGAATGGTTCTCTTTATTTCACTGAGCTTATAGTTTTGGGTTTTCCATATTTTTCCCATTCTGAGAAGTGTATAATTTTATTTGGTTTTTAATGTCAGAGTACAGGTATGTAAGAGTTTTAATTTTTTCTGAGTTTGAATCAGTGAATTATTTTGTAGCTTAGTCTGATTTTTCGTTTCCAATTATATTACTGTGACCAGGCATCCATAAGAGTGCAATTGACGGGCTCTGTGAAATAACTAGACAGCACCATTTTATCATTTTTTTCAGGAAGCACATATTTAATGTTTAATATATACATAAGCAAAGAATAATAAAAAGAAAAATTATTTTATATACATAAAATAATGATAAAAACTGTGGTACCCTTAATGAAATTGATACATGAATATTTTTTATACTTTTAGCCACAAATAAGAAATTTTTCCTGGAGTTGTCTTGTTTATTGCTCGGAGTTAGTAAATCTTTTTTTTTATCATGTAAAAAGCTTACAAAGAATTAGTTTTTTTTCTTACTGTATTAATAATAATTATTATTATGTACTTATACTATCAAATAGCATACTTGAGTTTTAAGAAAAAAAACTAAACCTATGGAAAAACCAAGACAGCTCCGGAGTTGTCTGGTTTTTCGTCGGAAATCAAAAAACCAGGTAGCTCCAAAACAATTATAATTTTTAAACGGATAGTCCGATTTATCTCGTTTTTGCACAGAAAATCTGATAATAATTTTTTCTATTTGAAATCATGATAATACGAATTTCGCTAAAACTGGTTATTGCACGGAGCCCTTCAATTGAATTATTCTGTATACTAATTGTGTTTATTATTTTAATTAATATGTCAATAAGGTTAAAAATGTTTTGTAAACTAAATAATGTATTCAGCGAAGTCACTAAGAATTAAATAATTTTGGTCTTTTAAAATAGATATACACTGTAGGGTGGCACTTAAATTTTTTTTTTGTTTTTAACTTTCTCATGCATTAATTTTGTTCTATTTGCCTAAAAAATTATGTTGTTAAAATATTAAGTCATTTCATAAGTCATTTAATTTCATAAAAGGTAGCTCAATGAATTTAAAAATCTTTAAGTATGAAATAAATTATAAAAAAAAGCTATAGTCATGTTGTAAATAACAAATTTAATTATTTATACTTATTTATAACTATAATTTTATTAGTACAACAAAATCAATACATATTATTTTAAAAATTACAAGTTTTATTAATACATAAAAATTAATCACATTTTTAATAAAGTCAATTTTTTGGTTTCCGGATAATTTTGTTTGTGTTTTTTAACTACTTGAAGAAGATATTGTTGTTGATCTTCTTGATTAGTATGAGTGCCATTGAAATATGTCATCAATGCATCTATACCCGTTTCAGCAGCATCATTAACAACTTTAAGTTTTTTTTATTTTTCACAGCTATCAATATATTCAATATTATTTATCCAAGCATTTGGAGGCGTAGTTAAAAAGTCGGTTTTAATGTCAAGAGCCGTACATTTTATATGTATTATTTGTTACAAAGTCATGCAATTCACTAGTTAGAATACAATGTACTGGAAGCTTTATTCTTTGATCAGAATAATTAGTCCCAATTTAATCTAAAACTGTAACCATTTGGGTTTTAATATTATCTGGTACTCGAGAGTCAGAAAATGCTAATCCAATTAATGTATCATTAAGATACCACAAATGACTTAAAAATATTTTTAATGCTAGTTTTTAGATACCATTACTTGAATTTGTATACATAATAAGATCTTTTAAGAAATTTAAATCATTTAATGGTGTACCTGAAGCATCATTAGAAGTATACCATACCATGATGAATGAAAAGACGCATATGTGCGTCCATAGCACCACAGAGTTGCCTACGTTGGACGCATATATGCGTCCATAGCAGTGAAAGGGTTAAATATACTCTCATTATGAACAGAGTAAAATGTTCCAAGTTCAATAGTTCTGTTTCGTTAAGTTCAAATTGCGACCGAAAAAAACATTTTTATCCAATAAATTATTTAGCCATCCATCTAGCTTGATAACAAGCTCCTGGCATTCTCAAATAGGTACTTTATATAGTTTCGTACATTTGTATTATACTAAAAGATTAAATAGGGAGATTGTCGATATACTATCGATGAAATTATCATCGGGAAAAATGTATGACTGAAGTCTATATCTAGTAATATTATTGTGGAATTTGACGACGTGCGATGTGTCGGCGCGCGGTGGCGATAAGCACTAGGACGTTTTGTAAGCAATTACCAATTATATAATGTTATGTGTTGTGAATTAATAAGAAACTTTAATTTAGTAAATAATAAGTTTAATAATATTTATGTACATTTTTAGTGTCACTTTAAAATATAAGAAAGTATGCTCAAAAAAAGAGAAATAGCCTCTTTTCTTAAAGTTTCAACCCTTTTGAGCGACGTGAAGAATTTGACTTATCATGCTCAAAATTTACCAAAATTATTTATTAAATATATCGAACAGAATTAGTGGTTGAGAGCAACAAATATCAAATAAAAAAAATTGACCTACTCGTATATAGCTAAGTGCCACCCTAATACACTGTACCACTTTTAAAATGGCAGTAGATTCGGCAGTGAAAATGAAACATTGGTCATGCATTTTTGTTGTAAAAAACGTTGTGGTTTTTCGATGTAACCATGCTACTCCTTTTTTAGATTTGGATGCATTCGTGAAATCCTAACCTTTATAGTTTGGGTATTTTTCTTTAATTTCGTGTATATAATTTTTGAATACATGTTCGTTTATTAATTTATATTTTGATCAACATAAATCGGTGTTGATATCGATGCTCGGGATCCACGCTGTAATTTTATGATGTTGAATCTGAATTATATCGCTTAGATTTGGTTTATATTTTTTTTATCAATTTTTTAAAATGTTCTAAAAGAACTGTTTTTGTTATTGCACGCTACGGCTGCCCAGCGTATACCGAAATATATTAGTTCTTCGATTATGTAGAGGAGGTTCAAAGGAAATGGCGTATATAGACTCGATTGGACTTGATTAAAAAGACACCTTAAACAATACGTAAGCTTGTATTATGTATAATATATTAGTTTTAATGTAGATTTTATGGCTTATGATTATAATATCGATGACTAATCTAATTTTGAAAGAATAATTGATTTATATATTTTCATTAAAATTTGTGTGTCTGCTCCCCAAGATATGTGGGATAATATTTTGAGAATATTGAGTCTATTTGATATTTCAATTTTTATTTAATTTTTTTTTTTTTATATTTTATTTCAATTGCTATTCAGCTTAATATTTGTTTATTTATTTTTTGTATTAAATTGTAAGTTATTTAAGGTATTTGATTTAGAATAAAAAAATTCTATTATCATATAAATTAATTAAAAATATGATCAATTTTTAATTATGTATGAACGAAACAAAATAGGTTTAAACCCATTAAATGAACAATCTATACAATTCCATAGATTCCAAATGAATCAAGCAGTGTTACAAAAATAACAGAGAATTCATATTAGTATTATTAATCGTAAGGAATGTGTATGCAAGTGTTAAAACCTAGACACAGGTTTAAATATAAAATAGATAGAGTTCATAGATTATAAATGAATTCAATAGTTTAATAACTAATAATTTGTAATGAAATAAAATATTTTTTCACATAAAAGTTAACAAAATCATAAGTAACCATTTTTTTTTTTTTACAATAGACATATTCAGTAAAATGACTGAACCAAAAAACGAAGTAGTAATATCAGGCGTAGGAGCGATGTTTCCGGAATCTGATAACTTAGATGAGTTAAAGGAACTGCTGTTTAATAAAATTAACGGAGTAAAAGACAACCGATTTAAATCCGTTTCAAGTAATAAGGAAAACACATTATCGTAATTTTTTATAACTATTTTTTATAACTAATACGTATATTACTAAAGATGATATGATAAGATTAAATGGTTGCGGAAAATTGAAAAATTCTCATCATTTTGATGGAACATTCTTCAAGGCTCATCCAAAATTAATAAACAATATGGATACATTGACGAAGATTTTAATAGAGCGATCAGTTGAAGCAATTATTGATGCAGGTTTAAGTCCATCAGACATATACGGGACAAATACAGCGGTGATCACGTGCTCAAGTCATAGCGAAACAGAAACATTTGCAATGAATCGTCATCATCATTTTGGAATGTTGGGGGCCAGTAAAACAATGCAAGCAAATCGTGTCTCCTATATTCTTAATTTAAAAGGTAAAGGGTGTTAAAAATGATCATTATACTATTGACATTTTACTTAAACTTGCGTGACATCTATAGGTCCAAGTTTTTGTATGGAAGGTGGATTGGTAGCTAGCGTAAATGCATTAGAAAAGGCAAAGAAAATGATTCAAGATGGTATAGTATCCGCTGTTCTTGTTGGGGCAGCAAGTATAGTCTTTAGATCAGAAGTACATTATCAATATCAAGGATTGAATAAATTAAATAACGATAATCAAACCAAACCTTTCGACACTAATGGTAATTAAATTAATACAAATATATAATTATTTTATTATTTTTATTCATAAATAAATAATATTTATAGTTTATTAATAATTAATTGTTATATGCATTTTTTACAAGTAGGTTAAAACTTTATTTTACGTGTAGGTTTTTCAATATATATTATTTATTCTGTTTTATTAATTGTATACAAATTTTACTATTTCTCCTTTTATAACTGTATATAAAGATATAATTATTTTAATACACTGAATGCTCCTTAATTATTAGCTGATGGATATAACAGATCAGACGGTTGTGTTGTTGTGTTACTCCAAAAAGCGTCTGAAGCTAAGCGAAATTACGGTACATTATTGGGTGTAAAATCAAAAATGTATGGCGATAACGACAACTGTCTAACCGCATATTCAAGCCAACATTTCAAATCATTACTAGTGGATTGTTATAAGGAAGCTAATATTGATCCTACAACAATAGATTTCGTCGAAGCTTACGGTTCGGGAATAAAGGTAAAGTAAGAATAACAAATAAACTAACAGAAAATTCAAATGCAATATATTATTATTAAAGAAAGAAGATACGATGGAATTGAACGTATTGGAAGAAGTTTTTTGTACGGAACAAAGAAAGAAACCATTGAAAGTAGGATCCGTGAAGAGTAATGTTGGACACTGCGACGTAACTAGTATGTTTGTATCATTAGCCAAAGCTATTATTGCGTTTGAAAGCGGTTATATACCACCCAATATTAATTACAATACACCAAATCAAAATGTAAAGGCCTTAAAAAGTGCAAAAATACAAGTATGAATATATTATAATATATGACAATTTACTCACTTTATACAAAATTGACTTATTTCCAACAAAATGTCATACTAACAATAACTTTACTATTCAGGTAGTCACTGAAAAGACTCCACTTCATGGAGATATAATAGGAATCAGTACATTTTGTAACGTAAATGCATTCGGACATGTTATTCTTAAAAGACATAATAAAATTAAAAAAATTAATAGTGATTGTAATATACCCCGATTGTTACTTGTATCAGGACGAACTGAAGAAAACGTCAACACTGCTTTAAAAAAAGGTAGATCTAAATTAAAATAAATTATGATAATGAGTACATATTTCATAAAAGTGATGTATTTAAATATAAAACTAAAAATTTAAAATATTAGATAAATTGCAATGGAAACGATGAAGAATTTGTAGCGCTGACCAATAACGTGTTTACTAAAAATATAAATGGTCATTTCTACAGAAGTTTTTCTATTTATCCTTCTTTAGACGAGGAACGAATCAATGATGTTTGGGTATATTTCATTTTTATCAATATTTTAAAATACAATATTGAATTAAATTATAAATTTATTAGAAACATTATTCTTCTAGAACGTAACACTCCAAAAACGTCCTATTTGGTTTATATTCTCTGGAATGGGATCACAATGGCAAGGGATGGGCAAAGACCTTATGAATATTCCTATTTTCGCAAAAGCAGTAGAAAAATGTGACTCTGTACTTAAACCTCGAGGGATTGATATAAAGAATATTTTAACTAGTCAGGACTCAAAAATGTTCGACAATATTCTTAATTCGTTTGTTGGCATCGCAGCTGTTCAAGTTTGTATACACTTTAGTTAACACCACATTGATTAGATTCTGAATATTGAAAATAACAAATTAATATTTGGTTTTTTACAGATCGGATTATTTGATATACTGAATGCACTGGATGTGAAGCCTGACGGAATTATAGGGCATTCGGTGGGAGAATTGGGTTGTGCTTATGCTGATGGATGTTTCACGGCTGAAGAAATGATATTATCCGCTTATGCACGCGGTCGAGCTTCTCTCGAAACGGAGCTTATTCCTGGCATGATGGCTGCTATTGGTAATCTTAACACGAGATTGAAATCACTGCTATTCTCATTTTGAAATTATTTATTCAGGACTCGGATACGACCAAATTAAGGCCAAACTGCCATACGACGTTGACGTGGCATGTCGTAATAGTGATTCGAGTTGTACTATATCTGGTCCAGTGGACAGCGTAAACGAATTCGTATCAAAATTAAAATCCGAAGGAATTTTTGCGAAGGCCGTCAATGTTGCTGGAATAGCTTATCACAGTAGATACATTCAATCAGCCGGACCAATTTTGATGAAATATTTAAAAGATGTGTGTAGAACAATATTTCACTTAAATTAAATATTTGACAACGTTTAAATTGGTTTTTGTCTATAGATTATAAAAGAACCCAAATTGAGATCAGCGAAATGGATCAGTAGTTCGATACCGGAATCAAAATGGGAATCGGATCTTGCAAAATATTCATCTGCAGAATATCATACTAACAATCTTTTAAATAGTGTATTATTTGAAGACGCTCTTAAACACATACCAAATGATGCAATTACAATTGAAATTGCTCCACATGGTCTCCTTCAAGCAATCATAAAAGGTGCACTGCCAACTAAAGTGACAAGTATACCATTAACCAAAAGAGTTTTTGGCAATTCAATCAGATTTTTATTGTCAGCTATTGGAAAGTAAGCCGTTAATTAAACTTTACTGAATTAATTTAATTATATAATAGTTGTATTCATCTGAAAATGATAAATTTAAAAATAATTTAATACTGAATAGTTTTAAATATGACACTTTTTCCAAACATTTTATATTTCATAAAACTAAATACATTAATGTTATAAAAAAAATAATAAATCGTATCATCAGTATTTTATGGTTATACATAAATTGAAAATGTATATTGTATTCTAATCTCTTGTACATTTTCGAATAAAATTTTAATTATTTAATATCTGCATGTTTTTTAATTTGTAGAATGTATGTCAGCGGCGTTAATCCGAAAATCCAAGAGCTTTATCCAAAAATATCTTTCCCAGTAGCCCGAGGTACACCTACAATTCATTCCTTACCATTTTGGAATCATACTGAGCAATGGATACCTCTTGAATCATATAATTTAAAGGTTAGCTCAGAGAAGATATTTTTGCATTTAGTTTTTTTTATTGCATGAATCTATATTATTAATTCATATTAGTTATGTTTAATTGTACAAAATTTTAAAAATATGTATTTTGATACAATTAAGTGGATTAACCTTAAATTGTTTTATAGTCTTATATATTATATATATTAATATATTATAATTATCATGTACCCGATAAAATGCATTTAAAAGTTAAACTAATTATTTTAGAGTGACAGAGAAATAGGCGAAAAACATATTGATTTGTTATTAAATAATAACATCCATTTAATGGAATATCAAATCCATGGCCATCATATAATACCACTATCGTATATTTTGGTAATCATATTTATAAAGATTATTTTACTGTATTTTTCAAAATTATGACTTAATTATTTCAATTATTTTCTTCAATTCAGGTCGAAGTGTGGAAAATGTTTATCAAAATAAATGCCAAGGAATTTTCCGAGGAATCCGTTCAGTTCCGTAATTTGCGGTTCAAAAATAATTTCAAAATAAATAAATTTAGTAAACGATCTTATTATTAAATATTTACAAAAATTAATTCTGATTATAAATATATTTTTTTAAATTTTTAGAATGGTCCAAGAGTTATTTCATGATTCAAACGGGATCTGGTAACTTTCAATGTATAATTGACAATGAAATAATTTTAACTGGGCAAGTAGGATACTTAATCGACAATGATGATTTAATTTCAATGACTTCGATGACGTTGAATATAAACTCTGAAGATTTTCAAGGATCGTTACCAAGTGCTGAGTTATACGATACTTTGGAAAAAAATGGATTCAATTTTAAAAATGGCTACAAAAATATAGATAGTTGTGAAATTTATAAAAATAATATTCAGGGCTACATAAATTGGGAAAATGATTGGATTTATTTTTTGGATGGGCTAATGAAATTTCCAATGCTAGAAAATATTGAAAAATGTTCCACTGAAGCCCCAGTTTCTATAAGACAAATAAGTATTGTTCCAAAAATGGTTGAACATTCAACTGAAAAGCGTACGTTTAAATTAAAAAGTTTGATTTAATACAAAATTATGATTATTGTTACTATTATATATTATTATCAGTATTATTGTACTGAATATAAATGTTCTGTAGAAAACATGATTATATTAATGTTATATTTGTTGTTTTAGGTATACTATTCCATTATAATAAATTAACGAAAGAAATAATTGGGAACGGAATAAAAATATCAGATATTAGATACGCTCATATTTCATTACCCAAACCAAATTCCGATGTAGTCAAATTAGAAGAACAAAGATTTATTAATTCCGATGTTTCCAATTGTGAAGTAAATATTAATTACTACAACTATGAGAATTAGTGGCATTATATTTATCTGTACAAAAGGATTGATAAATAATCCATTGGTTTAACATAGATTTTAAGATTTGATTGAACTAATCCTAAGAACTATACAAAAACTTTTTATGTATACAAAGAAGATTTTTAAGCCAGAAAACATATTGAAAATAGGCCTTATGGTTTTATATCATAAGATTCAATTCCAATAAGCTAATATAAATTGTTCCCAATGATTTTTTGACGATTAAACAAAATAATTACTGCAATATTTTTATTTCAATTATAGAATATAGATAACTTCATTAGCGACGCTATGGACATAATAATGGAAGGTGACAAATTGGGTTTAAATACTACACATAGAAAACTTATTATTTGTACTCCATACCATTATAATGATGCTATCTCTAAAGACTGCATAAACGCGATCAGACATAATGTTGAAAACCAATCAATTGAAGTAAAATATTATTACATTTTAATTTAATTACCAATGAATTTATCGATATATTTATTTTGATATTAGAGTAAAACAATGAGCTGGGATAATGTGAATACTCCATCAGAGGATGATGAGTCCGGAATATTTATCTCAGTCACAAATAGTAATTACTTGCAAGATACAACTAAATCGTTAGCCAATAAAACATGTAGTTACATTATCGTATATTCGAGATATAAACTTCAAGACCTTAAAGAATGGAAAGCCATCATCCAACAGAAACATGATGATGGCAATTATTTAGTTTTAATGAAAAAGGTAAATAATTGTTGATGATTCTTTTAACACAGATGTTCTAATATTTTACATTATTCTGTTTTCAGAGGACTCTTTTAGATAGAAACTCCGTTTTTATTAAACATTCTAATGACGATAACGACTATGCAATTTGGAAAGCATTAACGAATACTAAGGGAACGGTTTACATTGTTTCAAATTTTGAGCCATTAGAAGGCGTTAAATCATTGATTATGAAATTCAAGACACAAAGACTCAGGTAAATAAGATTAAATAATTAGTATACACATAGGTATTCATGCATATATTTTTTTAGATTTTTGTTTATTTTGGACCCGAAGGCCCCAGATTTCGAATCAAATACATCTTTTTACACTGATCGTTTATCTATCGGTTTAATAGTCAATATTTATAAAGCTGGTAGTTGGGCTACATACAAAAGAATCGTTGTACAAAATGTAAAACCCATGAAAACAGTTGTTGAAAGTATCCTATTGGATAAATTAAAATATTTCAAGTGAGTGGAATTTATACATTTATATAATTTTATAATGATTTCTTTAAATATTAAATTATAATACTATTTCAGACCACATAATTTGGAAATTAAACATATTGGATTAAATTTCAACGATTTAGTAGTGGAAGATAATACAGAGGTAAACGAAAACTGAAAGTATAATTCATGAATCTTATTAATTTACATGTTCTGTATATTTAGAATAATTTGGGGCCATTGGAGTACTCTGGTGTAAATGAAAATGAAAAAAATGTTATGGGAATTATTAAGTTTAATCACAATTCTTCTGAGTTACATCACGATGCCGCCTTTTCATGGCCTGTCCCATTAACGTGGACATTAGAAGATGCCACTTCTGTTCCATTGTCTTACGCCCTGGTTCTTAGTCTACGAAAATAAATATGAAACTCTGTAATAATTCGATTTTATTTTTTCAGAGTTATTACATTTTTAACGTCATGTGTTCCCTCCAATCTCACCAATCGTTATTAGTGACCTCTGGATTACATCCCATTGGTCAAGCAGCAATTTCGATAGCCATAGCTGAAAAATGTGAAACATTTGTTATCGTAGACTCCAATCATCAAGCAGATCAACTATCTCATATATTTCCGGAGGTAATAAATTAAAATAGAAGTAAAAAGTATTTTAAGTAAACCTCAAATCAATTATTGTAGCTGCCACGTTCAAGAATAGTTATAAATACTAATAACAAGTTCGATATCAAGCTAAAATTGATGAAACCAAAAGGCTTTGATTTGATATTAAACTTTTTGAATGGTAATTCGTTACAATCTGCATTCGAACTGACACGCGGGTCAGGAAAATTCTTCCACTTATCTAATTCTGATATGAAAAATCAATCGGTTTTAAGTACGTATCTATCTAATTACAAATAAATATTAATAGAATTTAAAATTTTAATTTTATCCTTTTTTTTTTAATATCAATTTTAAGGGACACGAACTTTTTTGAAGAATATTGCGTTTTATGCAATCAGTTCAAAGCTGTTACTAAACGAGTGTGACAGTAAAAAGCGAATTGTACAACAAGCGTTCTTGAACGGCCTGAATAAAGGTGTTGTAAAACCGCTCCCTAGCCATATTATAACATCATTCAGTAGTAAGAACATATTCGACATGATAAGGTAATTATATTATACATCCCTGATCCATAATATTAGGAAGTACCATATTTTTGTGTTTTATTTAGGACATTCTCGACATCGGTGGTTCCAAAAAAAGTTATATTGACATTAAATTACGATTTCAAATACCCTAAATCATCTGAAAATATTGAAAGTAACACGCCTTATTTGTGTAAACCTGACCACGTCTACGTAATCATTGGTATATATTTTCCCTCGTCATTCTATTGTTTTTATATATATTATTGGTTTCTGTTTGCAGGTAACAAGTCGGATTGGTTAGATATCACGGAATGGTTAGTCAATCGGGGAGCTAAAAAAGTCGTAATTAGTGTCAGTAGATACGTAATTTCAACGACGACTTGTAGGAGGTACGTACTTTTTACAAAAAAAATTATCGTACGTATGCTGGCCGTTAGAGCAGTAATTTTTTGTCCTGTTTTAAATAGAATCGATAAGCTTATTTCTCAAAATATATCTGTACATATTGAGTCTGATTTTCGCTTTAAAACGAAAGAAGAAACACGAGATTGGCTAAATCATTTAGCACCATCTAACCGGTTGGGATCATTATTCATCGTCAATCAAGTAATGCTATAATATAACTGTACAAATTAAAATCCATTTCGATAAATGATAATTATTTTTGTATAGACCAACGTTAAAAAAATTGATAATTTGCGTTATGCCTTTGAAAACTATACAAAAGAAAAAACAGCCACTTCTTTCATATGCATATCCAGTAAAGGAGAACATGTTTGTGCCCAACTGAAATCAATTGGTCTGAACGCATTGAACATAAGCTGGAACGGAGCATCCTCACAACCGAAAGATACAAGATTTTTATTGCCTACATTAGATATAATACTAAATAAGTCATATAACACAGAGTCCTTCTCTTTTGTATGCTCTAATCCAGACATCGACAAATCAAAATGTAATTTTATTTTCTATAGAGATAATCGTAATCAAAATATATTTATTCACGTTTTTAAAAGCAATCAAAATAATAATTATTTTCAAAATATAGTCAAGTAAATCTAGATTTTCACCAAAAAAGGTCACAATGTTCACTATGTTAATGTTTTATTTCAATATTAAAATACTATTATTCTTTACTCAAATTTTATTTCATAATATTAAGTTTTATATGAACATACACAGAAAGTTTGCGATGATTAAATCAATTTAAAACTAACTAAATGTATATATTTTAGGTGGTCTTCAAGTCAACGATATCATTCCAAATTGGTTTCCTACATCCGCTGATGAATTACAGTTATTTAATGATAAAATAACAAAAGAAACAGGATTCGTTGAAGTCCGTACAAAAAGTCCGAGATTGTCAGAACTGAAATCTGTGCTACCGGTGTTCATCATCCCAGGGTTTAAACCAAAATTAATCCAAACATTGTACCAACACTTTATTTACCCAACCTTCGAAGCCCAGATACCAGACAATTTCGTTTCTATCAATGAACTCTCTGAGAATTTGGTAGACGTAAGTTAAAAACGCGTTACGTTGTTAATGATATAAAATTGTTTAACAAATATGTAATCTGAAATTAGCAACTCAAAAGAATCACGGATCGAGGGTATGTATCCATTATTGGTGTATCTTGGGGTGGAAACGTTGCCCTGAAAATGGCTCAAATATTAGAAGCGCAAGGCACAATGGTAACCTTGACATTATTTGAAGGTGACCCAGAAATTCTTACAGAATTAGCTAAAAGTTATCTATCAAATGATGGGCTTGCCAACAAACTAGAAAACTTATACAATTCATTTTCAAATGAGGTGAATTAAATATTTCTTTATATATTAATTTATGAGAATTAACCATTTGAACATTTTTTAATTTTAATTTTTTATTATTCTATTAAAATATTTGTATTAGTATACTGAACGTTGAAAATTATTTACAAGTTCTCTTCTCGTGGACTGATTTTAATAGTGTCATTTCAATAGGAATGTAGTACATTCATGATCAAAACTTTTAAGCTCGTCTTAAATAAATAAATAAAAACATTTTACTAATTATTATTTATTTTTCAGTACATTATAAGCTAATTTACAATATTATCGATGATTTAATTAGACTTGTACTATATTTCAAATCAATACTCCGATCTCAGTGTGTTATTTGTATATTAGAATAACCTATTTTTTTTTTTTTTTAATCTATGTATTTTAGATTTCAAAATATGATCATCAAATCCACAAAGAAATACAAGACATCTATTCTTATCAAAAATCGTTTGAAAACGTCATTAGTAGTGCTTTACGAACTATTCGCTTTAGATTGCAAGCATTATTAGATGCAAAACCATTAAACAATAAATTGCTAACAACAATTTTAATAATAAGACATGAACGTTTTTCTGATCTCGATACATCTGTCTTAAATGATGTAGGTCATAGTAATTCTATTGATAGAAGAAAATGTTCTAATTTTCTTTGTGTTATTTTCAGTATTTTATCAATCCGCCATCGATGTATATCATACCAAATAAAGATTATAAACAAGCGATAGCCGACAGGGAATTGATTAAAGCTGTTACAATGAACATGGTGAATTTACCTGCTACAGGAATAGAAATTCCATTGGCCGAGAAATACAGGAATTTCTATTTCTTTCTTCGTCGTCATTCGAAAATATAGTAATATATTTGAAGGATTATATTAAATTTAAATAAGTTTTTTTTTCAAGTAAAAATATTGATAAAATAGTTAAAGTGATTATGAAATTGTAAAATTGCTACGATTTGTTATTATATCCATATGTATATTTACTTAAAATAATAAAATAATTTTTAATAAAACACAAACGCTCACAAACTATTGTATTAAATTATTTTTAACTATTATTTGGGTATTATAATTCTGAGTGTAGTTTTGCCATTATTATTAAGTGTAACTATTAATAACCACCCTCTTTGTGGTGAACACCATGATCCAGCCCGTATGGTTCTAGATTCACTGACTAATTGCATACTTAAAAGTTATAATTCAGTTAAAGAAGAAAAGTTATACATGCAATAATACAGATAATTAAAGTTAATTATTTGAGCCTTAAAATTGGAGGGAACCCAAAATTGTCTCACCTCGGGCGATCCATAAACCCATATGAAACACCATAATCATCTATATAATTTCACCATCTGAGGTCAACAATAATTCGACATAAACAAATTAAATTACAAAAAACGAAATATAAATGTGATTAAATAATCCTCCAAAAAAAATAGATTACTAAAGTAAACAGTGTGAAGAATAAGTAAAAAAATGTGCATATTATATCATGCACAATACAATACACGTTCCGAGCTATTGACGGCCAACGCGATGTAATACTACGAACCAAGATATAATGGTAGAGTCTCTCGAGAAACGGATGAGATGACCGAATTACTGTCTCAATTCAATCAAAAACTACATTATCTCAAGTCATGTTCAATAAAGTCAGCTGAAGAAGTTATAAAAAATATAACTGCAATCGATGACAATTACCAGATGCATACACGTTAATTGCTCGATATGAAAACAATCCAATCCCTTATCCACTCGCTGTCGGACACTCCCAAAGTAAAGTAATTACTAATTAATTCTAATTATTTATTATAGGTGGAGAAATTTTGAGATTAAACTAAAGAACCAAATTCGAGACGACCTGACTAAAGAACAATACAGAGTTTTAAAACAAATTATATTTTTGAATATTTGTGTGTTTCTGTTAAATCCTTAGCTACATTAACCCTTGTTAAATTAGTATTATTCAATATATATAATTAAAGTGGATATTTTTTTATTACGACTAAAAACAATAACTGGACATTTATTTATATTCAGTGGCACTCAGCATTAGCAACAAACATTAGCAATTTTATAGAACTATCAAATACCTGGGATAAATTATTAATATAAATCAAAAAAAAGCAGAGGGCATGGGTACGAATCTCGGGGGTTCACCAGAACTTACCTTAAACTCATCAGAAGTATGATACGAAAGTGTATCCGATTTGAGGTGAATCCATTTTAATAATAATCTACTGATACTAAAAGATTTCAATTTGTATAATTGAATAGTATGATAATACTTCATATCTTAGAGATTCGATTAGCTTTATTGAATTCGTAGTTTTATGAAATCACCAGAAACACCACGTTCGAACATCGGTGGAGGTAACGGAATGTGATTTGTTTAAGCATCGATATAACTAGAGTTATTTATTGATGTAACATTCATTTACACAGAATTTTCATTTTATTTTCAAGTGTAGGGAGAACATTTAATCTGTTTGTACTATTGACAAATACGATTTTCAGTTTTTTTAATTTGTACAATTCGATTGAGCTGGTTGAAGACATGTTGCGATTAGAATTGTTTTTGATTAATTCAAAATCGATATCATGACATTCGTCGTCTAAAAAAAACACCATTTGATGTGTTTGATATACTTGAAACGCTCTGTGCACGGTTCGCATTATTATTAATCGACTTGGTTTTGTTTGTATTTGTTTTCTTACTGATATACATTACACTGCTCGTTGACGTTCTATTAAAATGTGATAAAGTTGGATCAAACGCCTCATGTAATCAAAATATGCAACACATTCAACATGACTGAGAGTTGTAACTTATGAGTTTAGGTTATTGAACCATCATCATCATCGTCATCATACCGTGTGAACACGACACTTCTTTTGCACATACAACAAATAATGGGAGTGTACATATTTTTGCAAATCACAGGTTATCACTTGAAACCCTACCCAAACAATCGTAATAATTATTTACTCGAAGAAATAATTTGCATTTATTTTTCCACTCTTTTATTACTCGTACTCATATTATTATTTACGTTGCCACGATACCGTCGACTGCGTTGAATATTGATCAGGTGTTCCCTTTGATAAATACACTTTTGAAGAGTACCAGCCGTTGAGGTGCATTATTTTCGTTCATTCATTAGTATCACAAGTCCTGTTCAGTTGTTATATTTGTGATTCATAATAATAATATAATGTGCCATATATAATTTAAGATAATGTTCCGTAGTCGATAGTATTAACGCGTTTGTTTATGTTTAATTTTTAAACAATCTCACATCTAATCGTAAAGCATTTGATTTTCTCTGCTAAATCGTACAAAAAAAAACGATATCGAATATTCTCCGGCCGTTTACGATTTTCGGTAATTCATATTACAATACATAATAATTAACGTGTGTTAACCATATCCATTACTTCTATTATTATAGAAAAATCAAATTGACCATATTAAAAATATATTGGAAATCCATTCCCTCCTCCCTTCCCCTCGATATGGATTTTAAACGTTTGAATACAATATTCAATTATATATAATTACACACGTTTATACCAATAATCCGTCCGCGAACATGATTTATTTGTTAAATTTTTAGACTTCTACTCAGCATCCATAACGTTTCATAATAATTGGTTTTCCAATTAAATTAATCGCTATCTTTGAAGTCCACATACAGTATCATATTATTATTAACCGTTTGCGATGTACATAACAAACATCCCAAATGTATGTTATTAAAATCGACTCAAAACCGTTCTACAACATTAAATTATGGAGGTTTTTTTTTACAAGTATCTCACATTATGGATAAACCTCTGGAAAAACAGCTCACGATGTGCGAAATGATACTAGACGATCGTACACGTGAAACCTGCAACACCGATCAACGACTATCGTGCACACGTTACGTGCGTCCATGCGATGAAACTGACGAAAAGTTGCGACGGGACAGCGGCGGCTATTACTCGTTCGACCAGTGGCAGAAACACAACGAGAAGTTGCTCAACCGATCGGTTCGAGGATATCATCAATCAAACGTGTGAGTGTATAGTGAAAAGTGTTCGTCCGTATTTATCATAATCATAACACGTACCGTTTTACCGATGACACGTTAAAATTTCCCCACAAAGTAGTATCCCCGAGCCAAAATCTCCAATTAAAAATAACCCCGTGGTTAAAAAAAAAAATCCTGCGTAAATATCAGTTCTAAACTGCAACCTTTTATTTTTAAAGTCGTGATTTAAACTACGCATAACGCGAGTTTCGATATTGTAAAATTAAAAACTATAGTTGTCTATGAGGCATTTATAAGCCTCATATTATAATGATAATATATAGCTTTATTTATATATTATGTTGAAATTTGTGAAAGGCTTTTTTTCTCGTTTTATTCGATGTTTATGGCGACAAATACAGTCGAATGGACTAAAGAAACTAGGTATTCCTCGAACATAGCATTTACCCACGAAGTGAAAAAGCTATCGGCCCTTGTATCCAGTGGCGTAGCGATGTTTAATATATAATTTGATCGATTTCAATATGAATTTTTAAGTAAAATTTGGGATATTTTATCGTGGAATCGTTTTGTTATGAATTTGTGTTTAAAACCGAAAAACTTGCGTGAAAATGTCCAGGGTCGAGTACAACGTGCAGCGCGCGATCAATACGTTGTCCGCGTCGGTGGACAAATACGCGTTGGACAGTACCAACAAAATCGCAGGGACAGCTAGGCGCATAGACGCGTGGAGGCTGGACGTGCTTCAGGCGTTGGAGAGCGTACGAGACGAAATCGCTTTGCTGTTGTCGAGCAAACAAAAACTTCAGAAGGCGCAGACGGCCTTGGGCGTGATACGTTCCATATCCGTCGAGTGCCTAGAACGTCGGTCGTTCAGATTAGCCGTGGACCTCACGTTGGACCCGGGACAAGTGGAACTCGTGAAAGTACGTATTACCACCGTTCGTTTACTGCACAGTCTTGTCGCGCTGTCTTGTTTTGTCAGCCAGTCGCGTGGCCAGGCTTAGGAAGATGTCCGAATTATAACATATTTCAATGCAAATTGTGGCGTGTAGGGTGCACATCCATCGTGAAACCATGAAACGAAATTAACTATTGCGCGAACTATTTTCTAATATTCAGAACAAAATAGTCTGCCATATCATAAATAATAACATTATCAAGTACGAAATATCCAATAACACATTTTGTACTTGAACCTAGAAGCATTTGGTAGGCAATAGATTTTTCGTTTAAGTTCGGTGATACGCAAAGTAGAAGGTAACACCCACAACATCTCCTTCGGCTACGTACTAGATCATACACGTTATAATGCGAAGAGGGACAAATGGACGTAGCCGTTTGGACATGAGGACAAATGGACATCAAAAAAAAACTATATATAAATATATATTTATAAGTTATAAAACCATTGATATTTTATGTTCATAATATAACTAATGGTATCGTATCATAATATCAAACCTTATCGAATTTTATCGTTTTAGCAATAGGTACCTTTTATATCAATATATATAATTTATTAGTTTTTACAACTTGTAATAATTATCACACTTTATCGAAACACGGTGATACACGAGACACAACAATACACATCTATAACCATGTTAGTCGTGTACAAATGGCATTCAAGTGTACATGTAAAATGTCATTAATTAATTCAAATCGCGATGGTGAAGTTTTTTTTGAATGAATATTTTTGACATTAAAATTTACATATTATAATAAATATAAATAACTTATTTATTTTATTTACTGATCTATATATATTTTTTTTTAACGTCCATTTGTCCCCACATCCAAATGGCTACGTCCATTTGTCGTAGATCGGTTATATTGACATATGGTATGCGATCCTGTATAGGAAAAGGAACTGATCGACGAAATTGACGATCTGTTCTGTCGCACATTGTGCCAGCTTAAGGATCAATTGAACAGCAATAAAACTATAAAGTATCGACTCGAAGAGAACTGGAGCAATAAGAATCAGTCCATGAAAATAGACACTATGAATTTAAGTCTAAATATTCAGTCGCCGATTATAATGTCACACACCAACGTGATAGAAGATTCAGAGAAGTATGCATAATGTTATGTCCAATGTCGCAGGAGAATAGTCAAATCAGAAATGTCACTAAATGCTTATTGGCTAAAATTAAAAGTTACGCCTAGGTATTAGAGCATAAGCTATTGAAAAAAAATATAACATTTTTTTCAATTATTTAAAACTGTACCATTAATTAATATAAACGCTTCGAATGCAACGTTAAGATCTACGTCTACTTTTTATATACCTATTTGCAATCGTAACTACTGTCTTTTCATACCGGTAAGCCAAATGTTAACTTTAGGTAATAAACTTAAGAATTTTGATTTTTTTTCTTTCATTTTCTCTCGGAGTTCCCATGCGGACAGTAATAGCGCAAAGAAATTTAATAATTTGACTATTTGCATAAGCGATTAATAAAACGTCTGATTTTACTATATTCCTATGACATAATACTACATTAACTTTTGTAATTACTTAGTTGACAAGATACGTATAAACTTGCATTGTATATGTGTATTTGATTTTTACATTGTTTTACGGTAGCGCCTGCTTGTCAGTGCCAGAATGGGAAATGGCTGTCAAAAATTTATACGAAGAAGCTAAACGAACTATGAACGACTCGACGTTATTGAGATCCATAGTAGACGATGCCGTGCTCAAAAAAAGCGCAAAGAGATTAAGGGATCAAGCTGATGCAGTAGACATAGCCTTGGCGCGGTTCATATCTGATACACAACACGTTGAACAAGCTCTAGGAAATGACTTGAAACAAGTAATTAAATACATTTCATTTAAATATAGTATGTTCACTATGATCAAAGATAATTTAGATGTGTACATACAGTGCTCGAGTTGGGAAAAATTAACTTAATTTTTTAATTTCGTAGAGGAGCTCAGTCCAACGATTTGAAAACTGCGTTCCACGTGCGCAATTATTTGACACAGACCCGTGGGAGGTTTCGTCCCTCTTCCTCCCCTCCACCAACCTTAAATATATTTTGAATACCACTTTTAGCTAAACAAATATTTAAATTCCAAATATAATATATTTTGATAGCAACACCAACATCTTATATGTTATATGTAATATCCTACAATAGAAAATAAAAATAAAATAATAATTAACATAGGTAATTGTAAGCGATCAGGCAGTCTCATGAATCGAATGATATAACCATATATTTGGTTTTTGTTTTTATTTATTTTTACTCTTTAATGCGGGCCACGGCCTTAGAAGATTAGTCTAAGGTCGTGGTAAAGGCATTTATTTTTTTCCGAAATGACAATATCGTCGATCGTCAATATTAATAACAAACCGTACAATGTATAAAGTATGATCACCAAATTCACAGACATTACTATTTATATTTTTTCAGAAATGACGACAGTGTCCCTTATCATAACCACCATATAATCTTTAATTATAAAAATAGTTTAGATATTATAATTCGTAAAATTCATTTTCCAATTGACGTAAATTGAAATTCACATAAAAATTATTTTGGACATCAATTAGGATGAACGTGGCGTCCCCCGTCCCGGTAAAAAAATATAGTCGGGATACGCAAAAAAAAAAAAAAAGGGGGGAGGGGCACCCCCCCCCCCCCCCCCCCCCCCCCCCCCAATGCGAGCACTGTGTATGGATTTGGTTACCATAATACTTCTATGAATATTTAACGGTCATCCCAACGACAATTCACGGCACAAAACGGATAGTTTATCGTGTTACGCTTTAACAATCTAAATGCAATTTATGAATATAAAATTATAACTTTTTATAAGAAGGAATTATTTTGAGCAAAAATCTGTATTTCTGTCCTTCCTCGTTGTTGCCAATCCTTATAAAAAAATTATGAAGTACATAAATCTTAGATTCTATGATATAATCATAGAATATATACTATTTATTAATTATGATTTATGTATATTTTGTATGATGAATATTTTCAATTGAGAGTTTATTGGATATTATATAATAGAAATAATCATTTCTAGTTCCTAAAATGTTTTATTCGAAATCTAAATTAAAAATTAATAATTATTATATCTTAATATATAATTATCATAAATGCTTAAAACAAAACGCAAAAATCGTTAAATCACTATAGAATTATAAAATGAATAATAATTATCGTATAACAAAAACGAAGCATAAAATCGTTTAATTTAATATTTAATCAAAACGATTAAAGAATACGTCATTTTCATAACATTGTATGAACTCCGCAAATTTATAGTTAAGATGGGATGTGACTAGAACATTGAATAGTGGTGAATAATAATAAGTATAATTTTATTTTTAGCCCTATGACGACTTAATTATTAATCGCATTATTATATGATATTAGTTAAGTATAAACTACTAGTAATATACTAGTATATACTAGTAATATACGCCTCCAATGTAGTTAATTGCGAGTGCAATGTCCTAATAACCATATTTTAATTTAAGAAAACATGTTCTTTGTTGTGTTATCGGTGACTTATTGTTGTTGTACAATCGACTGTGTTCTTCGCAAACAGGTTGTCCAACGTCTAGGCGATTCCGAGAATTTAATCGGTGGTCTTCTGCGTGTTATAACGAATCTAGAAAAGGCAAAAATGACCGCCGAGACGAGATTGTATAACCGATTGAAACGTCCGGAAGATGAAAACTTCAAGGACAGCGCACAATCGAGGTAACCGACGACGACCTTTTGCTCGAAAACCATAATAACATTATTATAAAAGTACACGCTAGCAAATAGTATTGTTTTAGCATTCTCTCGGAAGTCAAAAGTCTCCAAGAACAATTGGACACGTTGAACTACCAGTTGCACTGTGCCAGAACTGGTCACTTGGGCTTGAAAGAGGCTCGTTCGCAACTCGAGGATGAGGTTCGCGTCAAAAGAAAAACTCTCTGGACCGATACCATTCGATGTCAAAAAGTTCGGGCTTTTTATCCGTCCGTAAGCGCACTGATTGGCCACTAGAACACCGGAGGGTTCAAAGGCCTCACGCAACTCGGTTATCATTCGATTATAACTCACTTTTTGAACAGGAAACCGGTCACCTGTTCAACGGTCATGTGCTTGAAAGTCATTTGTGTACAGAAATATTTGTCTTGAAAATAATGTGCTCGAAAAATGTATTTGTTCAAAATTAATAACTTCGAAAATATATTTTTGACCATTGATTAGATACGAATGTACGGTACAGACACCCACGATGTATGCGTTTAAAGATCCTTGAGATGATTTAACAGTCTAGATTAGAACAATGACGGTTTCGTGGTAAAAAAAAGTTTTAGATCGAAAAAAGAACACACGACAGTCCTATATTCTAATATTTATTTTGACATATTTATACTAAATTACTTTACATATTAGATACCAAGGCATACAGGAATCGCGGAAAATTAATTCACCCACAAGCTAGTAAGATCCTCGATATCCCTCAGATGCGCCCCCCTCCCTTGAGTAAGAAAATTTCATGGACTGACTTTATCCTCGACCTTAGAATTTGTATAACCAATCTATGGCTTAAAGTCTGAGAATGAATCACTCCCACCTCACTTTACCAATTGGTACAGAATTATATCTCCGACTATCCCACCACTTCCCTGGGTTCACAACTTCAATATCTCTAGGAAAAATATAATATCGTTCTCCTGTATCCGCTTTGACCACATATTACTTCCTTATCATTCCTTTAAACTTCCATTGAAAGTCCATTGAACTTCACACATTTCACAATGATCCCATGGCTTATGATATTGACCAGCTATCTTCATTTGCTCTAGTCATATCACCCTAATATGACCATCTATTTTCACTTTTCAATTTATCCGACATTCCTTTTGATACACAAAATATTTATTTACATCAACAAACAAATATCATACTCAATATACTTAATATTCTCAATTTATTATCTGTTTTAAGTTATACAGAATTTTTAATTTATCTGTCTTTCTGTAAGTAACTTATAATTTTTATATTGTACTTCTTTTGTTTCTCGTTTCGTAATTGTCGAAACTATACTCGTATGTTTAAACAAAGTTTAAAAAAGTGTACAAATACCTCTTAGTTATTATTAAAATCAACATAATAAACATTATAAAATATTTTCTTGGTAATCAAAAAGTGGAAAAATGTAGACATCACAGAGTCCAAAACTGTTACCACCTACAAATTCACAACCTAACATTATAAATATTCTTTTAATTTATTTTTAATTAGTAGTAATTTCATTATAATAATAATATGACCCAAAGTAATGAAATCTTTTGAAAAAAAAAACAAAATAACTCATTCATTGAACAATGGAAATATATTAATAATTTAAAAAAAAATATCTTTTTGATCACGTAACCATTTCGAATAAATAATTTTTTGAACACATTATACGTGTTCTTCAAACGAAAATTGTCTTACACGTGACTTTCGAACAAGTGACCAATGCCCATTAAAATACATGGAAGTTATTTTCATATACAGATGTAACTGAAATTGTTAATGACTTTAATATGGTTCCAGGCCAAAAGTTGTACGATAGAAATCAAATCTTATCTTATACAATGAGCCAGATTTAGATATTATCAAGAGCAGGAAAAATATGAATAATTCTTCTTTCTTAAAATCAACTACAATTATTTCAGAAAAATGAAACTGAAAAAATCTTTGGACACTTATTTCTACACGTATTTTTGTACACAACATTATTGATAAACTTTATATTATATAACTTTATATTGATTTGATTTAGAATTAAAATTATAATAATAACTATAATTCTTTTTTCAATTAA
The DNA here is from genome assembly GCF_003268045.1 of Sipha flava. Taxonomy (NCBI): domain Eukaryota; kingdom Metazoa; phylum Arthropoda; class Insecta; order Hemiptera; family Aphididae; genus Sipha; species Sipha flava. The sequence goes on along the minus strand of NW_020273627.1, from coordinate 1,020,047 downwards.
AACTGTATACAATTTTTCCAAAAGCTGTTATTATAGAAGTAATTTTTTGGTATTTTTGATCAAAATATTGACTTATATATAAGTATCTCTTTTCTTTTACGGTGGAATCAAACATGCGTATTAATTATCTTATTCACTTTTTTTCATTGTTGTAAGATGAGATTTTGGAATAATTTTTACTAGTTGAAATCGAATACATTATATACTTGTACATGTACTTATAAAAATCAATTGGTACGCGTTCGTCAAAAAAACGAAATGCATACTTGGCCGTCGTACACATGATTATTAATATTTTATTTTGCTGATAGATCGAAGAGGCACTATATTTATAATTTAAAAGTTTTAAATGTTATATATTATATTATGAGGTCATTATTTTAATAAACCCTGGAATGCTGGTATTCCAAAAAATAAAAATAAATTATAGAGTTCCGTTGGACGAATGGAATTCTGGCACGTTAGAGGTATTTTATGCACGGATCGCAATGGCCGAGAGGTCACGAGTACTTATATTTATTACTTTATATATGACACAAACATACATACACATACAAATTCAGGAATAATATTGATGTTGTTTATACCTGCCAAAATTGGTTCATAATATGATATATGGTATAGGTATATGATCATATATTATGTATTATGTGTAGATATATAAAGGGGGGAAAATTTAACTTCTTTTTTAATGAATAGTGATAATTATAAGCTATTATAAATTTTATATTTTTATTGATAAGTATTTTTAGAATTTTCTTTGGGTTAAAAAAAAATAATAATAATAATAATAACTTAATATCAAATTTTTGCGCACAGCACGATTTTGATTTTAAGTCATGAAATGTATTCTGATAAATACAATTTGACGAATACCAATTGTCATTTACGTATAAAGCATTTTTATAAATATTTAACACAACACAATTCATCAGTTTGGTCGAAAAAACATTCTTGTGATTCCACTTTTATTATTGTTTTATTCAGGAAATTAATTCCAAAAATATAATTCGAATATATTATAGTCAAGCATTAATTATTTATGAGGAATTCATTTTTACTATCTGATCGTTACAAAATATTTAATCCATACGACAGAAAGTTTTAAACGTTAAAAATAAAAATATTAGAAAATAAAATGTTTGCTCTGCATTGACTATGTTTTTTCTTTTTTTCTTGAACATATGTACATTTGAATAAAAATTTTAAAAAAAATATCAGTTATAAAAAGAACGATGCATTACCGTCGGTGTAAGGATATGTTTTTTTATTGATACGACGATGGTACGTCGAGGTAATAACTCTTCCAGTTCATTTGAGCTACTTTGATACTCAACCGTTACATTGTTTTCGCAGAGTGCGTTATTATTATGATATGTAAAACGAGAAGGACACCGGTTTTCGTTTATAGGTCATCTTTAAAGGCTTATTATACGTTGAATTCGCGTTAGGTGTATACGTTTAATCGGACATTTCGATGTTTAATTTTTTTTTCCCCCGAGCTATTGTAACGGACGATTGTGCGTGAAATGTCCGCCAGACACGGAAACGAAAAACCGGCGGCTATCGAAAAAAAAAATATGATAAAAAGGAAACGCGGCGAGGCGCGTGCAGTCGTGAACCTTGTATTCATTTGCACGAACGGCCGCCGCGACGACCTTCAACTTGGACTCCCGCCGACGCACGCGGGTGACATCGCCCGGACGGTCGTGCTATTATTTTCACGTCCATTGGGGTAGGCCTTTCACCTACATTAACATGTTTAACAAATACGCGTCGTCGTATAGAGAAAGAGAGAGAGAAATATAATTTATTTTTATTAATATTACTATTGGTGTATACACACGTGCACGAGCATTGTGTACGTATTTGCATACGCGATCACAACGGGATCGACTGTTTACCGCGAAACCGGGTGACGAGCGAAAAACAAATTTCAAACACGCCCAGCGATAAATTACGTCCTCGAGCGGAGCTACTACGGGTTTTTGTTTTTATGCGTTTTTATTTTTTCGTACTTGGTCCGCCCGCGGACCGAAATCCGCGAACAACAATGGTTGTCGTTTCGGAGACGAAACAGACGATGAGCACGATTAATCATTCGCGCGCGTGCTCAAACACGTAAAACACGAAGAATGTACAATATTAGCATACGGTTTACATACGGTTAGCGTGGTTTATACGGTACCCGATGTTATATTAATGTTATTACTAATACGGCAGGTGACGCGTGTAGGCGCTATCGGTTGAGATCGTTCACCGTACGTAACGGCGAGATCGGCGGACGAACACGGGTTAATCGAACGCGATGTATTGCGATTTACAACAGTAACGTGTAGGCGCAGGCACATCATATAATGTTCGAAAACACACTTCGAAACCAAAAACGGTGCGGGTATAGGTACTGCGGTGGCGCGGCCCGTCGCCGATTTATTGTTCGTATAAAGTGAAAAACGAGAAAATTACACCGAGTTGGATATAAACTGCCTAAAATTAATTAAATACCCATTACGGTATAAATGGGGTAATGTTGCAGACCGAGATCACTCCTTTGGAGTATTTGCAAATATGAAATTTGCACCCATTACCATTAATCGGTACAGGTCTGTGTTACGATCAAACCGTAGATCATTTATCTTTGAAAATTTGAACATTGTGTATAACATGTCTATGATACTTCATCGGATGGTAAACTTATTGCTTTCAAGATCAAGATAAAAAAAGGTTAAATTTCATAATAATTTCAATTCAAGTGTCTTAATTTTCTTATTTTTCCTTTTTTTCATTTAAAAGCTTTTTTTTTTTTTTATAATATTTTTTATATTCTATATTATCATTTTTGTTTCACATATAAATCGATATATGTTTTCAATATAATTTATATTTGTCGTTTTTTTTAACATTTTCATACGACGCATAACGGTGAGTGAGTTGCTACGACATTGGTCGGCAACAGCAATGTGTCTCCGTGTGTGACCGGCTAGCAACGTAGTTGCTCTGTAATCATTGCGCGCAAATGTCTGTTTTTTCGTGTTTTCTTTATAATTATCAATTGTTCTTATAATTAAGAGTCATGAGGCACTGATATCATAAGTCTTTTTTTCATGGTGGCACTGAGACATCTTTATCATCATTATGGTATCCGGTGGCCGTAGTTTTCGTCGTATGATGCACAATTAATCTTTCGTATACCTATTGCCTTTTTTCATTATTTGCACCTCGAATTCGTTCACGTGTATTATTATTACTACAGCCATTTTTTGTTTAAACCACATTTTTCTTAATTTTGATGTTTAATAAGTGTTATTTTACAGAACTTCATTGCCTTACATTTATTCGTTACTATGTTTTAGGGTGTTCACTTACCAGCATCAATTATGATTTAATGTGATTTTGGTCCTACGCTGCAAACTTGTATCTTCCTTCGTGACTATGGTTCAGTGGTTGCATGCACGCAGGAGCTGTGTCTTTATTGTATTAAATTCATTGTATTGCTCACATCCTTGGTACATGGGATGAAATCCGCCATCTACAACATAGTCACATGTGAGTATTTGTCGGTTTTAAGTGTCAAATTTATGTTCCGTCTGATTGATTTAATGACATTAATCATTCAAAAGTTAAGGCACCAATTAGTAAGAAAACTAAGGTAATAAGTAATATTTTATTTAATGTAATTTGTCCGATCTATAAATAATAATAATAATAATATTATAATAGAAATAAATAAATGGGCGTGACAAAAAAAAAAAAAAAATACAAAAAAACCTGACTGAGAATCGAACCGAAGCTTCTCTCGAATTTCAATCGATCACATAAAGACGGACTATTTTGAGGAAACTTGCGTGAAACAGAAAAAGATGACATGCCTTTTGTCCAACGGTTCGATTCGTTCGTAGGCTTTTCGTAGTATTTTACTGTACCCATATACATTCCGCTCCACTTTACTAGCTATTTAATTCGACACGTCGCCTATGTTATACGCGCCCGAACGAGTCAACTTGGACGCACAGGTATTTAACAGTTATTACTATTATTTAAAGTACAGTTTTGAGATAAAAAAAATAAAAAAATAAAAATAGATAAGTATCTTTATTTTATTTAAATAAAAATCTAAACGTTATCTATTTATCTATCTCAGAAATATTTAGATATTTATTAACCTGGACATTTTTTTTTTTTACAATATTTAATCAAATCGTCGAACGCCGGGGTCCGTAATCACTTAAGAATCAATACAACAAAATGGTATAAAAATTACCTCACACACGAACTCTAAGTCAATACTTACGATGAATTTCACAAGTCTATAGTGCTGGACGACGACAATGAATTAAACCACGTTATTCACAATCGCCGCTGAAATAAGGGGAACTATATAATAATATACAAAATGGCAATAAACGCTTACCAAAAGACCGGCACAAGACAAAAGCGAACGAAAACGTGGTTTTATAAAAAAGCAGTAAACGGATGATGAGTTCACAAACTTTGCGTGTACACACGAATACGGACCAAATGATAAAAAAACGAGTCGGTGCCGATGACATTTCCACGAAGACTATGGCCCCCCGGACAACACAATGAAGATAAACGCCTCAGTGTCATCACTTTAAGTCTAGAATTCGCTGACTTATGAAACTTTGTGACACTGAGACGATGACTTTAATTTAGACTAAAACATAACCAAACTTATGAACACACTAAATAACGGTCGTTATTTTTTGGGCGTTTTATTTATTTATTTATTTATTTTGCGTACGATGATAACAGCGGCGCATACGCTATTTGCCAGTCACCCACGGAAACATATCTCTTCCACCGAACGAAACTGCAACAGAACAACACGCCAGGAGCGTCTAAAAACCATAGAGTAACATAATATTACTCTATACTAAAACCAGAATTTAACCGTGATGATACTGTGCACGCGGGAGCTTTTAACATTAATATTTCGGTGCGCGTGCCATCAAATGTAGTCAATCAATATTAAATTTTTAACTTATATGCCATAACACGATGGCTAAAGTTGCTTTAGTCGGGTAATGTGTACAAGATTATCATTTTAAATGTTAATTGATTACTTTATCCAGCCAGTGAGGCTAGAGTACACAATATCCGAATAATGTGCACTTTAGCCATGTTTCGAACTTTAGCCGTAACATATATATATATATATACAGTATGTTAAACATTTTTTAACATTTTTAAACATTTTTGACTTTTAAAGTTTTGTTTTATCTTGAAAATTGACTAATTGAGAGTGAGTTTCAATTTCGAAAAACGAAACGTGAATTTGTCGTATTTTTCAACAGTGTATCTACGGTTTTTGTAATAATTCATGTGGCTTCTTACAATTTTTCTAAAAAATTAATTATGCTTTAATAGTTATTAATTAGTTATTAATATATACGTTAAATGAATTACCGTGTATATTTGAGTGATTGTATGATCCATACAATGTGTTTACAACTAAAGCACGAAATAGCTACGAAATAGTATGAAAAATTGGATAAAAAAGTAATTTCACCGCTCTGGTACCATGTTATAGTCGTTTGTAAGCAGTACATAAAATAACGTGATGTATAAACGATATGCAGTGAAATTATTTCGATTTATTATCGTTTTTAATTTAGTTTATAACACATATGTTTTTATAATAACTACGTAATTATACGTATTCATTAATTCAATTGAGTGTATACATTATACAGGCGCCACACACCTCCAGGTTAAGGTTTACGAAGTATAAGAATTAAAACAAGTGTGTAACCGTATAATCGAAAACTCCGAAATTTATGTTTTCTCGGATTACCATGACGTGTTATAATTAATAATTACGTACACCGTCCGCTTTATAGGTCGTTGGAATCTGATATCACTATTACTCTTACTATTATTATTTTATTTTTTTAATTAAATAAATATATAATAATATGATTAATATAATAATGAAATATCCTAAAATATTTATGACTTTACAGTTAGGTTGATTTTTTTTCTAATGTAAAAATAAAACCGTCCGTTCTACCGTCTGCATATATAGCCCTAAAAACGAAACCAGTTTGTGAATCATGTAATAACAATCGAGTGACCGCTTACATACATATATTTTCTTCCGCGATACCCGGTGAACCCGTTAAAAGTTGTTATATATATATAATCACACTATCGTAGGTACTTGTCAACAAGCCGATCTATTGAATTATTTCAATTTATTCAACAGTGAACGATTTTAATTCCTCTAAGTGATATCGATCCGACCAGTTCGGAAATGTAATATTTAATACTACCGCTGTATATAATAATATAATCGGTTTTCTTATACAGTCTGTCACATAAACAAACTTAATTACAATATCGTATCGACTTTAACGGCTGTTCTGGAGCCAGACTCACCGTTCGAGTTAATTGTTGACGATGATTTATGATATTTTACTTTCGCATGTTTTGTTACTGAAAATCACTTTAGGCTGTTCAATCCGTCACACGCTTTAACTGTCTATAATCATAATATTTAAATTATCTATGTAAACATTGATTTATTTTTTAACGAGATAATGTGCCGTTCGAATAAAACTAATACAGTAACATGTCGTTTAGGAATGTCGTCGCATATTTAGCGCATTTTTAGGATTTTTAATATTAATAACTTATTATAACGAACTGAACATTGTTGGGTAGAGAAACAAATTAAAAAAGAAATGTGAGCTTCTTGGTTAGATATATAAGTAAATATATAGTAATAAACTACACGTATGCATGTTATACATAATTAATCGCATTGTTTTCTACTATTGGGTGGATTTTGCAGGAAGTCATAAAATCCTCCAACTAGCTCTAGTTTTACATACTGTAAAGTGAATTTAATCGTAGTGACATTTCCGTTACACATTCTATAAAAACACATGGCGAAAAATAAAACGCGAACACTTGAAACCAACGTAGTTTCTACGCTGGAAAATAATATTACTTTTAAATGTAAAAAATAAAGTGCGTATAAATGGTATTTATAAAATAAATAAATTAACTAACTATAAAAATAACTGATTTCATAATGAACGCCTACCGAAAATGATTTACGCGTTTTTGTTCATTAAAGCATTAGAAAAGAACAAGCCTATTCAATTTTGAATGGTTATTAAACAATAATTTATGGTGCTCATAATATTATTTTATTTTCAGGTAAATTATGTAAAACCTAAGAATTTATTTACTCGTTAGTCTATTACAAATATTTATACTACATGAACTAATCAATTATTAAAATTCAAAATGTTTTCCGGTTATAAATAAAAATTTAATTTTCTAAAAACTATGTCCACGTGTGATATATAATTTAATATTAACGTTTTAGTATTAGTAATTTTACCAAAAAATAACATATAATGTGTACATTTAAGTAGGTAAATGATATTTAATTATTCGTATTATATAAAACTATTTTATAGGTTAATCTTATGTAAATATTTCCGATAGACTGTTGACACAAACTTAAAATCAAAATTGTAGTCAAGAAGATCGATCACACGTGCGACCTGACTTTACATCATTTCAAAATTGATGTTTTAAAATATAATCTAAAGAAATTAAAATTTCTGAAAATCAATATTCCTCAGACCAGTTATTATCATACTATTAAGACTGCAGTATTTTTTTATATATATATAAACTTTAACTAATGTTTATCAACAAACATAAATTATAAAAAAGAACGATGAGTGCTTCTAAAAACCTTTTTTCCATTTTACCGTATATTTTTCACGACAACCGTTATTTCAATATATCTTAAAATAAAAATTAGTTTTTAAGATAGTTTTTACTGAGATTTTTAAAATAAATATATTATCTTTAAATTGAATTTCTAAACAATAATTTTTTTCCAACTAACATTGTGGTGAGCAATTTTAATAAAAAAAAAGATTGTTATTGGTGAGGGTACTGATCTCAGCAATGCATTTATACGCGCAGAGCCAGTGAGAACTTTTGAGGGATCCGTGGCTGATAGGTTCCAGGCCTCTTTGCATTTGTTCGGCCAAGATACTTTGTGGTTAAATGATGCGTAAAACTTTTTAACTTTTTCTTTCGCGAAAGAAGACACTTGGTTTCACGAACCTTCGCTTCCATCGGTAAGTAAAAAAAAAAAAAAAATACAAATTCTATTAATAATATAACGATGAAATGATTTGCGGTGGTTTTGGTCCAAACAACGACCGTAGTGCGGATGAAACGGAAACGATTACATGGAAATACCTACGCGCTGTTACCTTGCGTTACCGCAAAGGTGTAATTCATTATTGTGTGCGCGCGGAATACGTACATGATGTGTACGCGTCCAAAGACGGTTGTCGGGGCAGTAATGCGCGTGCACGTAAGCACCGTTTTTGCCAATTTACCGATCAGCGTTAGCATCGCGTACCCCGTACCACATGACGTGCGTACTAGAATACTAACCTAACAGTGCTCCCAAGATGTTATAAGTAATACGCTCGAAATATATTACTATTGCGACGTTTAAACAACGCACGCGTACGCCGGGGAAAAAAAATTATAAAAATAATGCACGACAGAAAATCCTGTCTTCGAGTCGACCGACTTTGCGGAACTTATCGTAATACGTTCAAACGCTGTTACATTACATTACGTATATAATAATAATAATTACATTACGTTTTATAGATTATTTGAACAATATAATTGTTTGTATACCACATGGATTCGTAAACACGATGCGAGCAACGAGATACGATTACGCATCGTTTCGACCCCCGACAGCGAAATATTATTATAACACGCGATTCGTACACGTATAACGTGCGTGTAAAACATTCGCGGCACGGGGATTGTGTCGTACGTCAGTTATTATTACTAATATATTCATGGTAAACGCGTGCGCGCGCGTGAATAAATCGTGTAGATCTATCGTGATATGCGCTTGTTGCGGAAAAGACGCGGCGTGTGAGACGTCCAAGTTCCAGACACTGCGTTCGGGGTAGTGAGGTGATCGACCTCGAGGAATTGTTTTCGTCCGAACAGACGGTAGTGCGTGTTGTACAGTTATAATATTATTTATCGCCGTCGAATTCGTCGTTCGAGATTTATTGGATAAGCGAGACAAAATATTAATGGCACCTCGAAGTAAACCACGGTGTCGTTCGTCCTACGAGAAAAACATACGAGCACTACTAGTGTGGAAACTAGTAATGAAAAATGTCTTACTTCAAAGTTTTTTAGATGATTACGACATTGGCTCAATCGAACCTTCCGAATTCGATTTTCTAATCGACGCACCTACAGGGCGATGTTACTTTTTCGATTTCCAATGGTTTGTTTATATCCGGTAGTCTTCAGCAGACGTACGTTTCACAATAATAGATGTTTTTTACCTGAAAGGTAAAATCCGGATTTCAACGAAAAGCACATTTTTTTTTATGTGATCTTAAACAAAGTTTTCCGAGTACAGGGTTTAAAGTAGAAGTGCGCGAGGGTGTTCAGTTCCTCTACCTCTCGGAGTGCTTATAAAGCGTTGCCTTTAATGTTTCCCTGAAAACTTAATGAAACGCTCAACTGTTTGTTATCTTTGGTAACGCGAACAGGACGAAATAAGAAATCGAACGCGGCACGTTCCTGGATGGACGTTCCTGGATGTGCAGAAAAGCGATCTGCTGAACCCGCAACAAATTTACAGCAAGTGATGTCATATGTGTGCACCTGTGTCAAAAATCGCGCCAAGTTCGTTTCATCCAAACAATAACATGTAGTCTTTCTGTAAGTAAATTATTTAACGAGACACTTGTTTTCTAACATTCTCTCGCGAATCAAACTCGTTGAATACTATTATTATAATTATTATGTCAACCGTTGGTCATATACATTTTCGCAAAGTTCTTCGTCTAAACGATTAAGAATAACGAAAAAAACATCTGCTTCCCTGGACGCGATAGGTCGGAAATAAATACCGACCGCGGACCCCCTCGGGCGACACAGCACTCTTAGCATTAGGTCAGGTCGTTGTTGTTTGACGTGAGCGAAAACGATTATAGAATCGCGACCTATCCACCGCCGCCTCAGTCCCGGGGCGATTCACCGAGGTAATCTGGTCCGTTAGCGGCCGTTCTCGTGTATTAATAATAATAATAAATAGGTAACATGAGCGGCAAAAAACGTTTCAAATATTGGCGAATTATTAAAGTACGTATATTATTATTATTAATATTTCTTCCGTTATGTTAGCCCTCCACCCCCCGCGCGATCTGATCTCTCTCGATCTTTCTCTCAAGTCGCGTCTTAGAGGTCGGGGTCCGATCGCGCGTGGTTTCTTTATTTCAAATCGATAATGAAACGTACAGCGCACTTGGGTGTTCGGTCGCCCGCGATTTACATATTGAACGCACGCACATTAATATGCATATTACATGTGCGTACGAACAACAAACCGCGCCGGTTCGTAATTAAACCTTCGGGATGAGATGAGCTCGCAAACGTGCTGCATTGGTATTTGCGTTAAAAGCGTACGAATGCCGTAGCGTGTCGTCTCGTTCGCGCGTGGGACGTGAAGTAGTGTGTGCATTACTCTAATACTGGACGCGCTCGGCTCGGCGAACGAGAAATAACTATAGATGTACGCGAACGGCGTGGCAAAAAAATAATTGCTGAAACAACGCAAATTAAAGGAACACGAAATGTACCCGTTCTACGGAAATAGTAATACGTGAATACGTAATTCGAAATAGCGTAAACAGTCTGAAACAGCGCACCGACGAGTCAGTCGTTACCCCGGATAACTCTAGACGATTTTCAACTATATCATTTACGAAGTTCGATGTCGACTTTATTTAAATTTAAATTGCATCATTACATTACACCTAACCCTCAACGTGCGTGTAGATAAGTATACATATCACTATATGTACACTTATACACCACTTAATATTATATATTATAAATTTTAATAATAAAAGCTATTAATTTTATTAATAAATAAAATTGAACTGAACTTCTATACAATTAAGACATTTGAATTATAGAGGATCTAGCGAAAATATTTGACCTGTAGAGTCAACTCCCGTTGTCTTGCGCATATGATTATTTTCCATTCGACGAGGGACCGATTTAAACGTGTTTTCTTCGTGTTATAGAGAAAACTCAAAAGCACTTTGTTCGACTTATAGAAGTTTTCGGTTCAAATTATCGAAAGCCCATTGAGTTCCACCTACCTTACACTGTGCATTTTTTTTAATTATTTTCCATCTTAAATTTATGTTATAGAATGTTATAGATAAAAACTTTCTGTAGAACAATTAATGTTACTTGCACTGATATGGTAAATTTTATATTTTATATTATTAGTATACTCTTTTGGTCAAATTCATTCTTGAATTGCGCGAAATTAGTGGAAAACGAGCGTGTCGTCCGTACACCGATTCTACAATAAAACACGAGACATTAGTAATATTATAGTTCGGTTTTTGTTTTTAAACAATCATATCCATGTAGAGTACGATAATAACGTGTCCATTCGAAACCATCCTCTTCTAGACCGATGTATGTGGTTTCAATGTAGCACGTATTTCTTATTATGCATAATATACCTTGTTATTTAATACTCGCACTTGGAACGTTTACGAAATGATCAATTCGAATTAATTGGCATATGGAATCCGATATTATTGGCGAGCGAATCATAATACTTTGAATGAGCTGTAACGATTAACTTTTCATTTTATCTTACCTTAGATTTATAGGTCTTAGGTTAAAATATATAAATTTTAAAAAAATGTTTCTTTTTTTAAAGGCCCCGCAAAATTAAGAAACAGCTCTGACAAAATTTTATCTATTTGGATCAACGTTGATTTCCTCTGAAGTCGAATAACAGAATATGTAATTTAAAATACAACATTGAAGATGACGTATGTGTCGACCACAACGGAACATTCCATATTATAAATTGAGAAATCGACCGATAAAAATAGTGTACTCTATTGATTTCATCGTAGTGAACTTCAAAAAGGTATTCTCCAAAAGCATTCGATTAGAATATTATTAGTAGTATTCAAGATTTTTCGACCGCTAATCAAGTCGATAGTGTATAATATAACGAATAAACTACAATGTTATAAGCTTGTAAAATTGATATTTATCAAAACACTGACTGAAAATCATAATGAACACACGAAATATATACCTAATAAAATGTCACCGATTGCTCGTGCGAACTATTTGCTCGTATCATGTTCACCGATCGCGAAACGGGGCCGTACGTTTTATAAAAACAATTTCATCGGCAAAATACGACTGTACATGTAGCGCAGTGTAGAAGGTGTAGGTATTGGAAGTAAATGAATCAGTGCGTATGCAGTGTGTATAGGCACGTCGCGTGTCACTTATCTATTTGTACCACATGTCCAAGTCGAAACGATCGGACTTGTCTAGTGTGATCACGTTCTCTATTGATCTTTCACGTGCAACGCGCAAAATAATAGTGTATCCGTATATCACATACCTTCCGAAAAGGAATCTTTGACCTACTCTATCGATCGTAATCAAAAATTCGTTTTGGTTCTCAAATTAAAATTTATCTATTGTATACATCTTTAATATTAATTATGCACACATATTACATACGCCAACAAGCGCCGGGAGGAAACAAATACGGCCGCGGTCGAGTATGTCACTTATTTAAGAAACTACCTAATTGAACACAGGAAATCCTTAAACAGGTCGTTTAACAAGTTATTTTCCTCTCTAACTCATCGATTTAAAACTGACAGCTTATCAATAATTTCCTCGAGATCCTTATTTTAATCGTAATCCATTATTTCGGTTGATTATAATTTTAATTATTGATCAGAATGTCAGCGCAATGGAGCGATTATACTAAATAATGATGTTCTTGCAATATCATATGCTGTTCATAATAGTAAATACTGTTTAGAATGTTAGTATGTAAAATTGTTGATGGAATATAGGCACGTGTAATAATGTACATTTTAGGTCGGACTTCATAATGTCATCTTGTCGTATTATTATCGCGCGGTTAGAATAAAACTTTGAACCATAATCATGTTGCATGCGTAAAGAAAAAAAAAATGCAATATTTTTTAACATTAACTGTTACTCAGCGCGAACATTAAAACGCACGGAGATGTGTACGAATATAAAATAAAGATTGAAGAGATAAAAAGAAAAAATTAATTGCAAATTTAATTAACGCGCGAGAATATGTTCAAGATGAATGGGTCGATTAATGACACCACCCGTAACAACTAAATTTATGTATAACGATTAGAATAGCAATATTTAAAAATGTTATAGTAATAGTGTTAATGGGACACCTGTAGCATTTCTATCTCGAAACGATTATCGATTAATTATTATGATTGAAAATTATTGAATAGTGCATATTAATGGATACGGTGACTGGCGACAACATAAAGAAAAAATTTCAATAATAAATATCGTACGTACCTATGGAGCATTTCATACATCAATAAAAATATTTGAACGTACAAATACAAGTAAAATGATTCCGGTAGAACATATTTTAATAACTGATTTGATAGTAAAAAACCAATAAGATATTAACTGTTTCAAACGATAATATTTGTTGGTTTTTTTTTTTTTTTTGTTAGTATAATAATTATCAAATTTCCATCAAAATCGGTCTATACGAGTATATCTTCATAATATCTTTTGTTGAACTGTGTTCTCTGTGTTTTATATTTTTAAAACAAATAAAATTTATAGTAGTAAAAAATGTATAGCCTAAACTTTTTTGGAGTACAACTTAATGCATTAAAAAAACGTAAGAGAAATACGATATGATGTGGGTAAACATTTTAGATAGGTGATTGTTGTAGCTGTTGAAATTATAATATGGGCAATCTAAAAAAAAATCAACAGATAAACGAACGAACTAAGACCCACAAGACCTTGACAGCGATAAGCCAATTATAAGAAACCATCTATGGTCTGTTAGTAGCCTGAATATATATTGTGATACCGTCAAGATCAGAATCGTGGTTCATAAAGTGTTTATATTAGCATATGCTGCGTTACAATACGAGTATATAGTACGTGGTCAGCAACAACACACGAACTTGAGGGCATTAACTTATCGATCCCGTTGGGCTTCTCTTAACAGTTACGGGGATATTTTAAATTTCAATAGACAGCAATTCATGACGGAATATGTTGGAAATAACCATAAATTCTGAAATCGCAAGTAAGTAAGAAAGGAAGGATAGTGGAAGCTCGTAGATGTCAAAAATGTCAACCAGAATTTGAATACACTATATATACATTTATAATTCAATGCGCCAAAATATACTATAATATACATAATATATTATATTTCGCAGTGTCGTATGCATAACTTTTGTATGGGGGGGGGGGATTAGTTGCAAACAAATTATTATAGAAGGAAAATTCCTAAACTTAAGTACCTGCACATTTAAATAATAAATAATAAAAGATATATATATATATATATTGAATGTGTCAAAATTATAATTTACAATAAATCCTTGCAATATTTTTTTGTTTCCTTATAATTTCCTTACATTAAGAACACTATTTTATACAATTTTAAAAAGTCCTATGGGGGATCTGACTCCTCCTTGTATACGCCCCTGATATTTCGATGAAATTTTATTGTTTCCGTGCATATTAACTAATTTTATTTTCCAATGATGATTTAATATTACATTTTTTTTTCTTTTTGAACACTGAATAGTCTAAGTTTTTTTAGAAAACTTCAGATTTGATAGGGATAAACCTTATAGCCCCCCCCCCCCTTTTATAATTACCATTGTCTTGGTCGATCGACACGTTTTTAAGTCGTTTTTAAGCCTGTATAAAAAGGTCGAAATTAATATCAATTTTGAAAATGTTTTAGAAAGCGTCAGTACCACGCGCAGGCGAATTCAAGATGATTTCATGGTCGTTTCAATTGTCTTTACTATTCGTCAAACTCTATTATAATTTATGACGATATCATAATTTCATTGCTGCCATACACAGTATTATGTGTTTGTTTTTCACGTCCATCTCTATAGTATTATAACCTTGTTATCATCGTACATCAAATCAAACCATTTCGGTTGAAGTGCAATATCAACGCGTAACGTACAGGTACTAAAACGTATATGCGTATATATTGAACTAAACTGTTATATTTTATATTTACAATTACTATGCATAGACACTAATTACAAATCTAAATAATTGAACTATAATCTCATTCAGAGGTACGTGTACATATATATTTTTTTTCCTCAAACAAAAGATGAGTCCTATGTTATCAGATAAGTGATCGTTGAACGGTAAGCTATAACTCAGCATTATCAATTGATCAATTGCAAAATCGACACGTGTAAATTGTATATAGATATCAAGCCGTGCGTTTACATTTTTTAAAAACAATCAAGCTGAAAAAATTGCGCATATAAGGAACAATACAACATTTATACGTAAATTATTAATTATCGAGTAAAAGTAATTATTTTTGATATAGGTTTTAAAACAGCACTTAATAATGTTAAATTTTCGTAACACGAAACTTTAAACTTTCGAAATCGAATCAGTATTGATCCCGAACTTGAACACAACATTTTGTTGTTGATCAATAAATTTTTAAATTTAACATTTACTCGTAAAAAAACAATCTCTATAAAATTATAAGCTCAGTAGTGTCGGTCTGTAAATGCAGTAAAATATCTTTCTGTGCATAAAACGAAAATGGATCTTGAACGGTGATCATTTGCTTAGCTCCGCTTCAAATGATTATACCAGGTGAGCTGGGAACTTGTTTAAAACGAAATACTACTCGTATTTTGGTCCATGGGATTGCGTCCGAGACACCACTATTTTTTATAATAAAAATTTATAACATTAGATTATTGTTAAATAAATAATGTATTAAAAATTAAAAAACTGACATGTAAAAGAATGTTGGTATATTTTAATTCTATCAAAATGCTCGATTTCAATTCAATGATTTTTATATATATTTTTTAAACAATTATCTAATGATACACAATAAAAAATAAATGTATATAAATAAATTATTTAGGTTTGATGCACTGTTAAAACTTAAAACCGACTTTGAACATAAAATTAGCGTATGATATCGTATTAAGAATTAAAAAAACTCGCATACGAAGTGTAGACAAATAAGTTCTTTAGTAGATATTAATTGAAAATACAATATTATACTTTCAAATCAATATATCTTTTTTTTTTTAAACAAAAATGAACACAATGATTGAAACCGCGAGTGCAATCTACCACAATACACGAAAAACATGAAAGAAATTGTAATATAATTACTTATGAATCTTTTTATTAGTATTGAAATGTATAATATTGTTCTAAATTCATTCACTCATAGTTGAATTGATGCTGGGTTTATTTATTCTACCTAGCTTGTTTGGTTTTATACCTGTATATTTGTACACATTATTATATTTACGAAATCATAGTTTATTTAGATTTAAAAGTAAAATTATTTAATTAGCACTGCCTATACAGATTCAGAAATATTAATAGAAAATGGTTCTCTGGAAATAATAGAATATAAGATTTTCAATATTCAAAACAAAGCTGATGAAATGTACACAATACGCTATTGTAAAAAGTCACTTTCTACGGTTTATTTCAAATATATAGTGGCTTGAATACATCTTTGAGAAATGTTTAGGTCCAATGCGAAAATACTTATATTTGATATTACTGAACTAGTAATAGATTAATTTACCGATACAAAATCAAACGTTTTTATTTTAAAACCATAGTGTTTTCTATTCAGCTTATGATGATTTTTAAATTTGAAATATTATACTACTAATATATGTATACGAACACTTCAATTTCATTCTAGTTATTAAAAATATTAATATTTTAAATTTGTTGAAATATTTTGAACAACTGTTGATATATAAAATATTCAGTATGTATATTCACAAGTATATATTGTTTAAATATCTTATCGTGTACATTGTTCTTTAACTGACGCTACATAATGGTTATTACAGAATAATGCGTAATATCAACAAATACTAACAACAAATATTGATCTTGAATCTACTAATTAATAATACTAGGTACCTGATATCAAATTTGCTATCTTTTTACATAAAATAACAATCCAACATCTATTAATTGTTATATACACATATATTTATTTTTAAAACTGCTATAAAACCACACTTGAAATCACCCTGAGGTAATATTTCAAGATGCGGGTTACCATTATTTATTCATAAAAAGTCGGAATAAATGATCATATTTATGTACATACATTTTATATTTAATTTAGTTCATATTGAGTTACAAATGATTGTATGATGAAATAATAATTTCATCATTTTTAATCAATTATATAGTGAAATGTTTTCTGAAAAATAAGTGACACAACACACATAAAAATAAAATATTTCTATGTACTAGTACATAAGAACAATTGATGGTTTGATAATATTTGACTAAAGATCATATATTATTTAAAGTTTTCAACAAAGCAAGTTATACAATGATTATTTTTTGATAATCACAAACTCTACTGAAAGAGACCAAAGAAGTAATTGCTTGATTTTCAGTAGCTTTTTCTTCTTTTTTTGTTGGTTATAGCTTGAAAATGTTTTAAATAGTTACCATATTAATACAGTCAAACTCAATTCTAAAAAATAAGACGATTTGATTCCATCCATTTTTTAAATAAGTTAAACCTACTTATTTTCTACTATATGAAAATAAAATGAATCAGAATTTTCATCGATTATTTGTAATTCTAAAACCTTACAAAATATATAATATAATAATTAAATAATATATTTGATATTCTAGTTATATATTTAAACCCTCCATAATAAAAATAATAAATAAAGGTGTTAATTATATATAATATAATAATAAATTCGAATGTGAATAAAAAATAATATAATAATAAATAGGATATGTAGCTTTATAGCTATCTTCGTATTTAGGAAAAAGAAAAACTTAGATAAAATGTTCACATTTAATATTAAGTAAATGTTTATACATAAATAAGTACAGTGGCATAACCAGAAAAATATTTTGTGGGGGTGGTTAAAATTTTCATTTTTCTCCCTTAATTATATACCAACTTTTTAATCTTAATATGTCCATTAAACATAAGTTAAAATAAAAAAATTGTTATCATTTAGTTTGTTGAAACTGTGAAAATTGTTTGATGATGACATAATATGACATTATACCCATGTCTTAAAGTTATTGAATATCTTACAAAATAAGAGAGAAATGTTGGGGGTTATAACCCGTATTATAACGTATTATAACTCCCCCCCCCCTGGATACGACACTAAATAAGTATATACAAATATTTATCAAATATCTAAGTCGCTGAATTATAAGTTTTAAAACTGAATTCAAGGTTATCATTGAAACATTTTACCATCTACCTATAGAAACCAGAAGATTTGTTCCGGTCATTTTTTTTTTTTAAACATTTAAAATTTCAAATACGGTAGAACTGATCATTTTCATTTAGTTTTAAATAATTATTATTCATTTTTTAATCTTTTAATTGAGTTTTTTGTTGTTTTTTATAAGTACCTAATCTTGTGTTACTATGTAACTCTTCTACTATGGATTTTAATGCAAAAGTACATACAATTTATTTATTTTTTGTTACTACAATAGATAAGATACTCAGTACGTACATATACTTTATTTTGCAACAACCTTCGCTGGGAATCGTGTTTTGAATGTGATGATAAATAATTGCTTTCAAAGTTACTACAAATGATACTTGTAACAAGATGATAAACAAACCACTCGTCGCAGTGTAATGTCAGATTATTTTTTAAATATATTAAAAAAAAATAATTAAAAATAGTTGCAGAATTTCACCAATTTACTGTTAATATTTAATTGGTTATATTTGATAAGCATTCCAGCACTCAGCTTAAATGATTTATAATCCATTTTTTTTCTTCGATAACAGCAAGATGGGTATGCTAAGCAAAAACTATCATACTTACATATACTATTATTATATTACCACATATTTTAATTAAACAATTGATAGAGAAATAAAGTTTCTTTTAAATATAGCTTTATAACAAGTGAAATAACTAATAAATATTAATAGCCTATAAGTTTTAATAAAAGAGGCGAACATATTTTTTCAATACAGAACATCCGTATAGTATACTTTCTTATAGCTGGTCGATTCGAAGTAAAACATGTCATCAAAATGAATAGTTATAACTCACATGAAAACTTGTCATAGGGGCACTGAGTGGCAGAGGAGTTGATCGATTGTCTGTCGGTCTGCCACTCCTTTGGTTACTAGTACTCGCATGGGTGACCATCCGAGTGATAACATAACCACAGATGATGAAATATATTTACATAAAAAAATAATTAAAAAAATAGGTACACTTTTAAACTACGATTAAAATCAAAGTAAAACTATTGTGTTGTATTTTCGTAATAACACTAATAATTAATAATTTTTAATTATGAACTAATCAAATATTATATTAGTAGATAATCAGTCACCACCAAAAGAATTATAATGCCATTTTTTTTTAAAAACAACCAAAAGTTTTGTTATTATACTAACCTCTTTAGAATATTCATATTACTAAATATTTTTGTAATCAAATATATTTCAACTTTGATCAGTTTCCTTTCTCTAAAGATATTTAACCGTAAAATCGTATTGTTTCTATAGAAAAAATGACAACATGTTTAAGATTTGAAAACTGAAATAAAATATTAAATTTACAATTCGTTACAATCAACATTTTGAATTCATTATTTTCGATAAATTTTGTACAGATAAGATTAAATTGACACACATTCTTCACGGGTAATACTTCATTTACACTTACGCCTATGTGTCGCATAGATGAAATATGGTTAGTGTTAGTATAAAGGTAGCAGTGTTAAAATAATTGCATGTTTAACATATTTAACTATTTCTTTTATTAGTAAACAAATCATATTAAATTCATTGCCGTTATTATAGTTTGTGGGCTTTGATGAGAAAAATATGTATTATATAAACGGACACACAAGATAACTGACCTACATACGGCATTCAGTTAAAAACGTATTAATCGATTGCCATTATAGTACATATTATTATTATAACGGCGTGCGCAGGATTTCGTTTTAAATATGTATACAGCCCAAAGGAACACGATATGCACCACAAAAAATTAGCATACCCACACTGGCGAATATTATTATAATAATTACAAGGTAGGTGTACCATGTGCAAAAAACAGTTTATTATAGTAACTGTCTTCTTGTGTAAACGCGTACAACTCTGTAATGATGTTTTTATTTAAAATATACACCAATATTTTTGTATAATAAGCAGTTTAGAAAATTTAGGCAACAAGAGAGTTACCTTTTTTTTCAGTCGCATACTTTAAAAAATCGTTTAACAAATAAATTTACTTATTTAAAAAATGTAATTTATCTCTTTATAAATGAATCGGTGTGTATTTTTTAATTTTTAAAAATAATAACTATACAGATGAAATAATTATAATAGCAAATAATAAACTGATCAATTACATAATTACGGTAATTATGCCATATAAAATATACAGTAACCCGGATTCGAGGCTTTATGCGCTCAATATCGTTAAAAAATTACAAATTATATATTCTTAAAATTTTCTTGCTACGTAATATAGGGATTACATATTTAATTATACTTGTATTTAAAAATATATGATAATAACATTTTGAATAAAATTAAATATTTAAAAAAAATTAAATTAAATTATTACTTATTAAAAAATAAAATGTGTCTAATGTTACTTATTTTATTAAATTCATTGAAAAGTTAAAAATTAAAATTAATAACAAGATGTTCACAGTTTATTAGAATAATTACATTTTTTTTTTTTAACTAAATAGAAATAAATACTCAGTCAAAATAACAATAAAAGTGTAATGATATGAATTTTAATTAAAAAATCCTAAGATTTGTAAAAATATGTAACATCAATTTTAATTTTAAATCTAGTTACTATGACTGGATCACGAACAGAGTAAGGCATAAACAAATAAAAATGATGGATTAAAAAACTGATTATTTTATAGATTTAGTATAATATTTAATTTTAAATAATCTTAGTATTGAGTAAATAAAAGTAATTTTTAAACTCGGCATGTTTATTTTACATTTTATTAAAAAACAAATATATTCAAAGCATTGTCATGTATTTATTTTTTTTATCCCTGCAGGACACCTCAAAAATATTATGACGTAAAGTAACAGTATGGTCATCTATATATATATTTATGTGTATATAGGATTACAATTTAAGCATGCTCATTTCTTTTTATGTTTAAATAATGAATTTTTTTAAAATTCTACTTTATAGAAAAGGTATATGTACTATAAAAATACAATTCATCAATAATTCTCCTCAGTTTTTTATACCTACCTCTTCAGGAGTATCCTATGACAATATTAACTTTTATTTTTCAAATGGAAATGTCATTTTTTTTTCGCAAATAATTATTCAGTCCATATTTCTAGAATTTTTTGTGTAACATAACCACAATTTGGCACCTTACTTTTGAAACTATTCAAATGTTTAACTCCTTATGAAAAGTGTGTGGTAATTAAAATATTTATGTTTTTCGTTTTGGTTATGACTCATAACTTATGAAAAAATGATAAAACCGTTCAATGACCGAAATTTATCCCTACGTATTGTGTACACTCGTTACATTATATTATTTGCGTAATCTCGAAACTATGAAGACAAAAAAAATGTTATCGATATTCTTATAATTATTATGCACTTCTCATAAACATCTTTAAATTTGAATAATTTCAAAAATGTTGATAATCATTTTGAAACTATGTTACATTGATGATTCCAGAAAAATGAAAGGAATAAATATTCGTGTGAAAAAAAATGGTGTTCCAATTTGAAAAACAAAAGTTTATATTGCAACAGGATACACCTTAAGAGGCAGATAAAACAAGCACTTGAAACATTGGAGAACGTAACCTTACGTTTTCCACGGATCAGAATCTGAACAAATACATGATTTAAGCACAAAAAAAAAAACAAACGGTGAGCGTGCTTAAAAAATCACTATGTGAATGATACGTCGTAAGTACACAATCAAATCGAAACGCCTGCGCTGATGATGATGGACGAATTGAGTTACTACGGAACTTTACTATCCGCCCGCGCGTTTACTTGAGCGACACGGTGAAATACCATAAAATGTAGTCCTCCCATGGTTTGCCCGTGCGTTTAGTAAAATCCTGAGCACATGCCTACAGCGTACGCGACGAGCAACGTTTGTTTATTTAATACAGTCGCGCGCACGATTGATGTACAACAATATAGAACACGTGTAGACCGGTCGATAACAACGATGTGACACTTGGTTGACACGATTCGTCGGGCTTCGTCCTACATATTGTATTCGACGGGCTTGATGTGCGTACGATATTAATATTTGTATGCGACGGTCGCCGAGAACATCGCAACGATAACGAAAACGATAATCACAATAATAGTACACACGACGGGAAAACAATCGGTACGATCTACGCGGCATTCATAATCTTGATCGATAAAAAAAAATCGCTGTCAATAAGTCGAATCGTAGTAGTAACAGTATTAGTAGTAGTAGTAGTAATAGTAGTAGTAGTAGTAGTAGTGGTGGTGACTATTTTTTTAATTTTTTTTTTCTATTTTTAACAGTGGTGGTGTACCCAAACGGAATTTTTAATGGCCGTGTCCGTATTATCATAAAATAATATTATCGTTCACACATCTCGTCGCCATACCTAACCTAACCGCGCAGGTAACCGCTGTGTAATCGTCACACGACGTACGTGAGCGCCGAGCCGGTGGGAATATCAAACAGCTCGACGATCCGTACGGGTGCGCGGCGGCGGCGGTGGAACCGGCAGTCGTTCGGTTTGCGGAACGTCCGCCGCCGCGACCGAAAGGAAATGCACGTTCTCAAGGACGTTCTCGGCAATGCCGGCCGGAAGAGCAGGTTGTCACGGCGGCGGCCGAATCCGAAAAAAAAAATGAAAATATTTATACGTGTGTACATTGTGCTTATATACAGCACGATCGCGATTTCGTGTAACACTAACTACCTCGGCCACCAATGACCTTGTACCGAAATAAGCCCAAGGAGTACCGTAATACACGCATTTACAGGAACTTTTCAGGATTTCAACTCCGTAGGTGTTACAAGTGTTTTCGTAAACGATACCGTAGGTAGATAGGTACCTATCCTTAACACCAGATTCGGATTAACCTACTTTTTTTTTTTAAGGTAATTTCCACTAGGTGATGAACCATGAGGTCCTGTACCGTGAATTGATCGGAATCGCAGTCGTTTAAAATTCGAAAAAAATTTCCAATTTACACTATCAAATCATTCTTCTCGTGTATTTTAGTAGTCCAATTTTTATAGTATCCTACATTCATTCCATAGTTATTACTTATTACTAAAGATCGGATTTATATTCTCTCAAAATACCTTAAATATGATGCTAATATTCTCTAAAAAACCTTCAAATATTCTTATTATATTCTCTAGAAATCTTAAAAATATGTAAAAATATTCGAAATTATTCAAAAATAATCAACAAACATCAATATATGGTTTAATATGCATTTTTAAAAAAAATATTTTTTTTACAACATTCTTTTAATCATGCATAGTATAATAGAATACTATTTTACTTCAGTAAGAGTAGGAATATAGTAAAAATATTACAGTAGAGTCTATAGCAGGGGTCGCCAACGTTTTCAAACAAGTGAGCTACATTTGACATTTAAGTCCCTAGTGATTGATATCCAGGAAAATTTAGGTCTTTAATATTTAAATCTAATATTCCCATTATCCAATTAATCTGATTATTTTACGCGATCGATCGATAGTGGTAAAATTAAATTTTACTTACGACTGATTGGCGATCCCTGGTCTACAGTATTAAAATTTAAAAACAATATTCCTTTGGTATATTTTAATTAAATGTTGTATTAGCACTATTGTCACAATATTAAAAATAACAAATAATCATATATATATTAAAATATAATAACACAAAAAAAAAATTGGTTAACAAAAGGTAATCCTTAAATAATAATAATTTAATACAAGATATAAGATAACAATATAGGTATATATATATGTATAAAAAAACAATATTTCTTTAATGTATACGATGGTAAATATTTACTTTCCGAAGAATAAAAAAGAAACTTGAAATACTATTTAAATTTTATTATATGAATTAACAATAATATATTTTACATATTATCTGTACTCATGTTAGTTCTTCTATCGCTTAAAATTTGTTTATAGAGACTAAATGAACGTTCAACATCAACAGCTATTAGAGATGCAAACTTCATGTTAACAACTACATTAGGTATAAAATATTTTGGGAGATCTTCATTGTGTCCACATAAAATGTTCCCAACTTTTGCTAACATTTGGTAACCTTTATTTTTTGAACTTAATTAAGACACTTTAGTATTTTTATTATGTTACCCGTTTCACCAGGTATATTGGTTAGTTTGTAGATAACAATTTGTACAATCTCCAACTATGAAAAAAAAATCAAATATTCTAAAATATACTAAATGGGCTAAATATTCTCTAACCTATGATATATTCTCAAACATGCAAAAAAAACTTTTTTCTACAAACTCAGAATTGAATGAATCGTCCACATTTTATACTCTCATACAACTGCGTAGACCAAGTAACGATATGTAAAAACATATAAATCCGGTCTTTACTTATTACAATAATAGACAGTCCATGGTATTCTATGGATATCTTTGGACAATTTCGATTTTAATTTTTTTTCAATTAAACTATGAAATTGATATTTTAGTTTTTATTTGTTTGTATAGAATTTATTTATGCAATTATACGAAACGTAATCGATCCAAATTTTGGCTATGATCACATTTTGAGACTATCATATTGGAAGAATGTAATACCACCATGTGTGTCAACATTTTTTTTCATACGTGGAAAAATATATCAAAACCACGTAATTCTATGCCTAGACCAGCATTATTTTTTTCATGTAGGAACTCACAAAACTCTTCGTACCTGTCGCGTTCATGACCTCGTTATTATAACGTATTTCAGTGGTGTAGTTTGAATATTTGAATATAATGACTAGGACTGCAAAAACTACCCATGTTGCACAGAACCGTTCCCTCCTCACTCCCGACATTTTAAAAACAATATTATTTTAGTAAAAACTTACTACTGTATTATATTGATATAAAATATAAATATCTGTGATTCATCATACTTGCTATTCAAAACTACGAATCAAAAAAAGATATGGTAGGATATTTAAACAATTATTATTTTGATAAATTTAAATCCACCTAAGTTAACTGTTTTCATCCTTCAGTGAAAATTTATATTGATGTATTTGCCAAAATACTAAAAACTAAATGCGTGATTTAAAAAATATGATGTTACCGAAAAAAATATTCCAACTATATATTTAAATAAATCTAATTTTTGGTGATAATATCTATGAACTCAGGTGGTATAGATATGACGGATTTCATCTGTGCGTCGTGTAAAATATTGGTCGCGTGAAAAGAATATTAAATAAATATTATCTACCAAGACACGTAACTCATTTACATACTTACACACAATAGTATATAACACGAGATTATACTTGACCGATTTATGACGAAAAAATGTCGCCTAATTATCATCGATGATCGATGAGAAAGAAAGCTGTAGCACAGTATTATGGGATGAGATGAAGTAAATACTTATACTATTATTGCACAATTTCAGAGATGACCATAATACGTCTCAGTGCGTCAATACACGAGGCTGTGACGTATTCGTGGCTATTGTTCTATGATATTGGGGAAAACCTGTGTACAACAACAGACGAACACGTTAAAAATGCATAAATATGTTTTTAATGTATACACACACGGGCACGTATTTTAATCAATAATGTACACTGCTACGTTATTAGCTAATACACTGACGTTGAGCGCACTTTTCCCCGTTGTGTTTAATACCATGATGATAGTGGTGTTGTACGGATCCAAGAATCAATAACATAATATTAAAAAATCGTAAAAATTGCAACATACGCGTCGTGATGAAGATTGGCGAGTACGCAATGTTAAATCCAAAAAACTTATGGTCCACGTGGTACACGCATCCAAATATCATCGGATTCTGTAAGTGCACACATGTGTACTGTTGCAAACATAAACGCACATTCGCCACAACGTACCCGACGTGTAATATTTTAGTTTAAAAGAGCGATCAAACACTAATGAAAATCGATACAATGTGATCAGATTTTCGATAAATAATCTTCTAGTAAATTAAATTTAATTCAAGTACAAAACAAATATTCTTCGAAATCGTTACTCGTCTCGTATCAGTGTATATAGCGTGTATTATTATTTTTAGCCATATTGTATATTTAATCATTTCAATCAAACGAATGCGATCGTATGGATGTAGACCAAAATAAATTTGGGGGGGGGCCCTTTAATTATTAATGCACTGGTTCATCGAACTGTGGGCGCCACTGCACATGCATATACTTACTGTATATGTATACATATGCTTTTGGAAAAAGGTTAACTTTGCCTCAGCTTACCATCTCCCCGATTCGTACTGGTGTGCGTGATTTTAAAATTACCATTATTGTTGTCGTGTTGCGTTGCGCAGGATGGCCCGTTGGGGAGTATGAAATCGACGTCATTATCGACGTGCAATATGGTCATATACGTTTTTTACGGTTAACGACACGCGTAGTGGGCGCGTGCGTGACAACAGGTGAACCGCTTGTTCTAGTGTTTACACTCATTAAACCTATAATATAATACAAATACGTATTTTTATACGAGTAGTACAAATATGACATACACACACATACACACAGGTGTAATATTATCGTATAGATTAACCGTATAGGTTAAACAGTGTAAACATCGTTTCCACGAGAATCCACGGCACCCGGTGTCGATACATGTTTGTTCGACGAATATTTATTCACGTCGTATTACTGCGGTATATGCTCGCGTGTGTACACGAGTGAATCGTGGGCGCGCAAATATTTGCGCTCGTGTCAAAAACTCGTTCGGACCCTTTTCGGCGATAGTGTCCCCCCTCCCCAACGCGCACTGCGGACACACCATGCGACGAGCGTGTACGCGAACGCCAACGCGGGAAAAGAGTCGTCGGACGACCACCAGACACAAGGTTAATAATATAATAATTGAATTATTTAACGGAAATGATTTCCGATCACAAACAGTACAACGCAATACAATTTTAAACATAATAATAATAATTAGGCCTGTAGGACTGAAAGTAAATAGAAATGTAATAATTATATAAGATCATTCTCAGAACGTGTGTCATAAACGTGATACGTGTCTAATGCGATTTCATGGAGATAAGGAATTATTAAAACAATCAATGTGTTTGTCACCAGACCTGCGTACAGGGACGGTACACGCGTCCCGGCCTAGTGCTACTTCGTACTTGAACAAACCCCCGCAACCCGGTCGGTCTCTCGTTCAGTCCTCCTGCCGCACCACTCCTCCCGCCGATCCCTTCGATTCGCCCGTCGGGGTCGTAGGAAAAAATATTTCGATCGTGGGCGCTCGCCTCGTATCCGCATACCTGTCCGACCGGCGGCGGCGGCGGCGGCGGCGGCAATATGTGCGCGCGCGTCGAACGTGTCCGCGACACAGTGAACTTGACCCGGTTCACGGTTCGGCGGCCAGACGACCACGCGACGCGCACTACGGTTCCGACGAACGCGCGACCGTACACCGAGTGATCGGTCCGACCCGCGCAACTTCTCGTCACCGCGGTCCCGATCGGCTCCGGACGTGTACGTTCGCCGCGCCGCTTTCGATTCCCGCGCCCGGAACGTTTGGGCGCGTCGCACCGGGAATCGAAAATAAGCGCACGGGCATGTCCCGAGAACTGTTGCTCGCCGGAGAAACACCGACCGACCGACCTGACGAACATCGACAGGACTACCACGTCACCTCTTCCTACACGCGAACGCGGTAGATTAGCGTTTTAACTTCGACACGGTCCCGTTTTGAAACGCGCAAACCGAACAATATCGATTTAGAGCGTCTTACAAAACCGACTCATCGAAACGTGGATAATGTTCTCCCCTCGTGGTTTTGCCCACGCGTCGGCTTGATCCGATATAGAACACACAACGTTCGAACTGTCCAACGTAGAACTGCTGCGTTGTACTCGTGCAAAACCGGCACGGTGCGGGTGTGGCCGCGTCCTCTTACGGTACACTCGTACCCGAATACCGGGCACCCCTTCCTCTCAACACTTCAATGAAAACATTACTGTCGTTGCGATCCGAAAAGTCAGACGAGACCGTGTGCCGCGTTCTCGGATTATTTGCAGACGCTGCAGCACCACAATCGTAATAGTAATGGTATGCCTTAATCGGACTGCTGCAGCGTTTGACCCGTTTGAACGTAAACGAATTTGTGTTTCAAACAGTCGTGTTAGTACTGTCCTTGACGGACGTTGCCGTGTTGAAAAATCTTTCGATAATAATACGAAAACTTTGATCGAGATCTGGCAAAATTGTTGATCCGATTAATTTCACCGTCGATTACTGCGCACACGTAGACGAAAAATATAATGAAAAATCAGTCGCCGAATAAAAATTCCTCGCGGTGTTCGATCGGAAACCGCGCAGTTATACCGCGGAGATTTATAGGTTTTATTTTTATTATATATGAATTTTTTTTTTATCCATTTACATAATTTATGTATGCGTATAAATTTTTTCACAATGACGCTACGGAACACGATATTCTCGCATGCAGTCGTTCCCGCGGTTATCCGAATCGATCGGATCCGGAAAAAATCACACACAGAAAAATGCAGTTATTCGAACGCGTCTCGGCGCCAGCAATTATTACCAGCGAACACCGACTACTTGGTTTACGCGGGCATAAGGTGTTTTACGGGAATTCGAACGGCATTCTTCGCGTCACGCGCCCAAGTCGCTAAATGCGACAAACACCATTATCATGTCTCGTATCCGTTGAATAATTTGTATTGCCATGTACACGGTCCCATCGGTCATCGACGAGGCGAAGCAAATGTCGTGTGCTTGGACTCCGGCGATTTATTAAAATATCATCTCGTGTCTCCTCATTCTAGCCGTCGAATAATAATGAGCTATTTGTTTAGCGCGAAACCGTGTTCTATTTATTCAAATATTAACATATAGGCGCGAACGCATTTCACTTATAGACAATATCCTGACAGTTTGTGGGCGTCTTGTTAAATCGTCCCGACATTGAAGTAAACTAATCCATTACTACGATATGAATTTAGTATATATTGTCATAAAAAAAATATTCCGTCCGAATTTAATTATGTTTTATTATCATTTTACATTTTACATTTTCGAGTTGTACAGAAACGATATATTAACCTACAACAATGTACGTATTAATTATGTTACCAGATGTCCGTCTTCCGTTGGTTTAATCGATCTTCTAAAATCGTTAACCGTATTATTGGTTGGCATGATACATTTTTTAATATCATTTTTTTTGTAAAGTAGTATAAGCCAATTGACAACAATTAAATATTTACGATTCTTAATATTTAGCTGATATTATCTAAAACTTAAGTTGAACTTAATACCCGGATGTAATTGATTTATTGTTAATATATTTCCTACAGAACATAACTACATAAATCACCAAGTTAAAATAACGATTTAATCTACTCTCGATGTGTATCTCATCAAATCTTCAAATATTAGCCCAATATGTTTTTTTAAAAACTATTAGCTACCAATAATTGTCATTACATGTTTCATTATACAGTATATATGTACCGAGGAGATAGTTCATGATTTGTTATTACATTATGATCACGATATACTATTATTATTTGTAACATATAGCAAAAATCATATCAGGTACCTATTTATTATAAACCATATCACCGTGATTATGATATTTTTATAGGTATACGTAACTACACACAACACTTACTTATTGAATAGAAATTTCAATAAATGATTAAAATTTAATTTAATTATTGATTAGTATAAGAAATTATGTATTTTTGATATTTTGTTTTTAAGTCCTTCGTTTTATTTAGCCATATGTTTTTTTTCGAAAGGAGTCATATAAGTGTTGACTGCTGTAATCGAATGCAAAATCATCTAGTCGTTTTTATTTAATTTAAGATAACGCGGTGGCAGTACTTATTAAATCTAGTATTGTGTTCATTAAAAAATCTGGTATGACGTTAATTTAATTCTATTTAAATACTTAATTTGTTTACATAGAATTCTATATAAATATTAAAACGTAAACTGAAAACTACATCAATTACAACTACAACTTTAATTATTGTGCAAATACATGTAGCAACAAATTGTCTTCGAATTGGTTCTGTTCCAAAAAAAAATATAATATATTTTTTTTCATATTGCTAACGGCTTTTACGTGTGAAAATTGTTGAGATGAATCATATATCTTATCATTTTTATTTTAAATATGTACCATAATATATTTGTATTTTGTATTAACTGTAAATAATGTAATACAAGTAGTATACAAGACATAATTTAAAGCTATCAGTCCAATCAACAAATATCGATTTGTGTGGTTTGTATGAACAAAAAACCGCGTTAACTATTTTTTTTTCTAAAAAGAAATATATAAACTCTGTAAGAAAAAACTAATAATATTCTTACTGGAGTTTAAAATCTATAACTTTTGTAATATAATCCGAAGTTATTTGTCCATGCGCAAAATCATAGGTCAAACTATATGAAGTAAATAAGTAAATAATAAATCTCTATACATGAATATTTATTATACATGTATAATGTGTATAATGCAATAGAATAAAAAACACATCTATTATAGGTTTAAGGGGTTAGTTTTAAGAAAATATTTTAAATATTAATGGAATTTCACCAACGTTTCATTAACCTTAGTCCGTAAAAATATTATATGATTTGTCGAGCGATTCGAAGCTTTATCGTCCGTAACAAACGAGCTATGTTAAGTATTCAAACGCATCAAGTCTATAGTCTATCCGACCATATCGTATGGAAAACATTCCACCGTAAGTTACCGTCTGCTGTACCGTGTAACCAGTGATGTATACAATGTAATTTTACTGTACAATCCTATCATCAAAAATTGAAAAATAAATTGTTATGTTGCATTTTTGATACATACAATCAAATTATTAAACTATGAAAAAAAAAACATTCCTAGAAAACTTCAACGGCGGATTCAAAATAGATCGTTTAAATTAATCGAACGATATCTATCTCGTAAATAACTTTGTGACATATATAAATAGCAAATTACAGTTTTCGACCCAGCTTATATATATTGATATATACGATAAAATAATAACCTTTGAAATAACTGTCGATATTTTAAATCAATTTTATGTCGTTTCGGAACAATATTTATATTTGTAACTGCAACTTTAGAGTCACAAAAATAACATTTGACACCCTAAATATCAGGCTTTCAATACAATTATGATTTTAAATTATTAATAAGAAATAAAAAACCAACTACAGAAGTCGATCACTTGATTAAGATCAAACTAGTGTGGTAATAACGTTTTAAAAAAAGAAATGGCTATTTTGCATTGTCGTTTGAAAACTGTTTTTAAGTATAAATATTGTATTTTTTTTTACGTTGCAATTTTTCAGATGAGCCGATTTTTAGATTCGTTCATGAGCACAGAATTATACCTGTACATTATTATAGTGTCTTAAATGTGTAACATTATATATGTAATTATTTACGCCAATGTACTAACTTAATTATACAATTTACACGCAGAGAACGTATAGTTATACAAAACAAAATGTAATTATTATAGTTGTGTATAATATTCTATACATAAATAATTAAAATACCATTCACCTATTGAATGATCAACATAGAGCCAAAACTACCTAACTCATTCATTTGAAATGTTGAGGGAACATACTTTTTACAAGCGCACTAAGAAATAATTTTTGAAAAATCGCATTTTTAAGTGTCAAAACAATTTTAAACCGGTTGCAGATATTCCTTCACTTTTTTTTTACCTAGGAAATGTGTTATTTTATTTAATATATTTATTTCAACAATAATTGTTATCGATAGAGGTGTACCTATACAGGTATAATATAATTAAATAAAAACAAATATCATTACGATATAGGTACGACGAATAAGCACTTTTTTTTACCAAAGTTTTTTTTTTTACATTAAAACAGTATTCGCTTGGATTACTAATTGTAAAATATCTCCCGGGTGAGGCCGAGTAATTCAACTACATTATTACTTACTCGGCAACGATAAAGACTGGCGTTCGTTCTTATTATTCAATTGTTTCGATGGAAATACTTTGTTTCCCGTGAGCATATTATTGTTTATTAATACGTTAACAGAACCGCGTCGATTACATATATAGGTATATCTAATCTGTCATCGGTCGAAGGTGTCTCGTGAAACTCCGGCGCCCGTGACCTCTTTGTGACCCCACGCAACAACAGCAACAACAATAATAATAATGATCGACTCGAACCGTCATGGTTGGAAGTAAGTCCACCGGGCAGTCATGAGGCATCACGGGTATGGTGATGTATTTCGCTCACGCCAAATGGATTTGTCACACGTTCGACGAACACCGGAAACTTTGATTTCGGCAGAGCAATTATATTACGATGTGCATGCGACGTTTATCGTGTAACGACACTAGGTGGAAAATCGCTTGAAACCTGCACAGTTGATACGAGCAGCGCGGTAAAATTATAGCAGAGAAAAAAAAATAAACTCCCAGCCCCGAGGTGAATCGTGTTCATAAATGAACGATAAATTAATGCGTGACCCGTAGCGTATCAATATGTATAGACATTTTATTTTACACACTTTTGTCGTCGAACTTTACGATTAAAACGTTTTCGTCAAATGAACAGAACAACGCGAATAATAATCGTAATTGAAGGGTATTGCTATCGGCAATATATTTCTATAGAGTACGGACAATGTTCGACGAAAAAAATAGAAAAATATACTCTGAGTAAATAACAATTTTGTGATCGATGTAATAGTAGTTCTAAAAACAGACTACGCACCGACTTCCGCAAAACTAATAACTTAAGATTGGGGATAGTCTATACAAAATGGCTTTATGATTAATAAAAATAAGCTAAAACAGGTTTCTTTCGCATCACATGATCAATACAAAAACGTTTAGACTAATCACGATACTATATTGTATGTGTTTACAAGATTACATGATTAGGGTTATTAATGTTTTTTTAATTGTTAACCATCATACACGCAGTCTATAATTTTATGGAAATTTTTCATACATACCACTATTGTGCACTTAATATTGCTATAGAAAATCAAAAGAAATCCGATAACGTAATTTTTTTATGTATTTATTTCAGCCAAAATAATTATTTACAATAATTATTTATTGTTTAGTAGCATTACAGCTTACTTTACATTGTATAAATATACATAAGTCTTTAGCTATAAGATCTACACATGGTTTACTAGTGTATGCGATTACGGTACAATAATTAAGTTAAATGAACTGACATTATCTAGTTTCTTTAAACACGTTGATTTAAATTATGTTGTACCCAAAATGTAATTCAAAAATATTAAAAATTTGATATTATATTGAGAAGTTTATTAATTTAAAGAACTTTTAAAATGTATCTCATGGTCATTTTTTGTGAATAAAAATACTAAAAATTAAATAATTCATGTAATAATAATGTTTTGGTTGATATAATTTGCAACAAGTTTTATGTGTATTCGTATTGTATATTAGATCACAAAACTCATACCAATTTAAACACATTATTTCTTCAAATTCTTTTGATTAGTTTTTTCAATACAAATAACACTAAAAAAAAAATTGGGAATTATCATTCAATAATTTTTAAATTGATACTTCAATTTTAATTTTCATTTCAAACAAAATAAAAAATCCTGACTATAATAAAGGTTTATTTATCAAATATATTATTTGATTTCCAATACACAGTTGTTTGGGTATAATTAACTATAAAAATTACTACTAATAACACTAAAAATATAAAAACAATAATTAATTTAGTCAAATAAAAAATAAATATAACATTATACTGTCCAGTGCAGAGTGAGCTGTTTCCAACAGTACATCAAAACAAATATTTCTTAGATATATACTAATTTTAATAAAAACAATTTAAAAAATGAATTTGTTTTTATTTAACAAAAATAAATTATTTAGATCACCTTGAAAACTTATTGTAACCACCGAATATTTCAAGATTAAAGGATAGTATTAGATACACCCAATCCTTGAGTAGTGGTCACATTCTCATATTTTAATTAAATTTAAATTACACTGAGGACTCTTTGTGTGGAAGGTCACGATCACGAAAGTCGTGGAAACTATAAAATTAAATAAATTATTTTGATAAGATTTTTCTCGTGAATTTGAGGAGAAGACGCGTGCGTGTGATAGAAATACCTATGGTGACGTCGCTGTAATGATTCATATGGCCAGTAAATTATTATTGAACAATTTTGATGGATGGGAAATGAAACGACGAGAGAACCAACAAACAGTCGAACGATGCACGTAGATAATTTTAAAACGATTTATAGCCTAAAATTAATTAAATAAAAACATACAAAATTCAAAACTAACAACAACCACTCGAATTTGTCAGCAGCACGTCTTGTTTATATGATTTTGCAATATCCGGCACATACCTGGACATCAATCACAAGGCCATGATGATGTATCAGGTCCTTTGTTAATGCGTGCATACATAATACGTTATAGTTTCTATACAATTATACAACATATATAAATACATAACTGTATGTAACATAACACGTATGTATACTTAACTGTATATATACAAGCAATCACATAAATACCTCGTGAGAAGTCAATTGTTTTAATATTCAAGTTGACTAATAAATATAAGGTAGATACCGTTGAGGGGTTTTTATTCAGTTACTCGACTAAGAAATTACTGTTCATAAAATGCACACAGGATTATTCACAAAGACAAATTACGTACAGACATTTATTTTGATTCACTCGCCACGACGCAATTTTATAAAAATAATAAAATAAATCTTGAAAAGACTTTATTGTACTATAGAAAATATAGGACGTTTCATCCCAGACCTATTCCAGAACTATAAAAAAAATTTAAATCAAATCTTGTGTATCTTTTAATACACATAATAATAATAATTATAATAATAGTACCGACTTTTGAAACATTATAATGATGTACCCAATTTTGATTTTTGTTTTGACTATTTAGCTAAGTTAAAAAATGTTATTATGAATAGTTCTTAATTTACCTATTGTATTGAAATAAATAAATAAATAATAAATAATTAGTTGTAAGTTACCATACTGTAAATGTAAAACGTATTATAAGTTAAGTTAAACAAACAATGACGCTGCTGTTGAATTTAAAGTTAAATAATAAAAAATAAAAACGTTTAGTTAAAATTGAGATTTAAAATGAATTAGTTAAAAAAAACTTTATTGCATCAATTATCAATCGGTATGTTGGATATAACAAATACCTTAATCCCTATGAAGTGCGAGTGATAGACACGGAAAGAAAAGCATGGCTTGCAATCCTCTTAATTAAAGTTGAAATTAATTAAATCAAAAAATATTATCCATTTTCAACATAAAAAATTACATTTTTTTAACATAATTTCATATTAACATAAGTTATTATAATTGGAAAACTTCTTTAAAATGCCAACTTTTTAAAAAACTTCAAAGTAAAAAATACCACACGGTTATCCACTTAAAGTCATTATCTGAGCGATCTGGAGCATCCGAGTTGGGTTCCGAGTACTAGGGGCTAATCACAGGTAGTGTACTAGTTGGGTCCCAGATTTTTCGGCGGTCAT
This sequence comes from Sipha flava, assembly GCF_003268045.1. NCBI lineage: Eukaryota > Metazoa > Arthropoda > Insecta > Hemiptera > Aphididae > Sipha > Sipha flava. The sequence continues at coordinate 984,027 of NW_020273627.1, read as the reverse complement.
CAAAACCGTACATTTGCCGTCATAACCGCACATTTTACATCGTTCAATACAATTATATAATATAATTATAGCCATATTAAAAAATTAAAAAATATTAAAAATTTTAAAATCATTATATAATATAAATAAAAATGAATGGAAAAGAAACTAAAAAACAAAAAAAAACTATAAAAAACATTTTTAACCACACCTATGATCTAAATAGATAATAAACAGTCCTCAGTCTTTTAAAATAGGAAGGAAAATGTAAGTAAATGTAGTACTTACCAAAAAATATTCAGGAACTAATTTATACTTAAAATAATTTAGAACACAACTAGTGAAGTATCTATAAAAATCCGGGACCCAACTAGTGTAATACCCATGAAACTCCAGGACCCAATTCGGATGCAGTCGAGCGATCTACCTGTCAGTCTTTAAAGGAAATACTTTAATGAATTAGCTTTACACAAATTATAATAACAAACAAATCTAAAACAAATCCACACGTACATACTTTCATTTCAGTAGCAATACTTTTATCTATAATAAATAAAATGAATAATTATGAAACCATTTTGATTAGTTAAAATTAAATTAATAACATTATAATTTTTATGTTCTTCTATTAACTTGGTCATTAGTTATCAAGCAGGAGAAATCATTCGTAATGATTCACTACAAATTTTGTAGTACATTATAATTACGCTAATAGTACATTTAAATATAGAAATCAAAACAATATTTTTCTCTTTTGGGAGTCAAGAACTTTTGGATAAACATTGTGCCTGACATTTTTGAGTGGTATTAATTATTATTACATTTTTTATCACGCTTTCATAGTAAATAATAATTAAAATTGTATTTTTATTTTTAATTCAGATGAATATAAAAGGAATTTTGACTTACATCAATTTATCGATGAAAATGTATTCTTAAATATTTAAATTTTATTGGCAATATCAGTAATAATTTATATTGTTAATACAAAGGGATGTTCATAATTTTGTTAACAATTTGATATGGAAAAACAGTATCTTGTTATTCTTATTAATTATTTCCAAATATTAAAATAATATTCGAGTCACACTTGAAAGCCGACAGTAAACGAATAACGTTAACACTGTCCATATTTTGGTATTATTATTATTATTCATTGTTGCGGTTAATTCGATTTCGATGCATTCATTTTCATGCGCATGAGGTGTGCAGGGTGTACTTTACTTATTCACAAATATAACATTTAAAGTTAAAATATATAACGCAATACTATAACAATTTAATATACAAATAAATTGTATAAAATTAGTTGTACATGTATATTAATAATTATTTTTAATATATTACCTAGCAAATACAAACAGGTACTTAACGAACAAAAGTTTAGAACTACAAAATTCAATTTACATCAAATATTATTACTTTTCATAATGAGCATAACAGTTTTTAATATATAATAATCATTTGAAACTTATTTTTTAATCATTATAATAAAGTAGAATTAATTTTTTTCTATCCTAGTTGTAGTGAAACAAGGAACCCCTAGTAAAATGTGAATAGTTCCTGCACACACGCGTACATATGCATGCACTATAATAATATTCGTTTAACCGTTCGAAAAATAATGTTTCAAATAACGTGTATAATAATATTCTCACACCGCGCATCAATGCAACAGTAAAATCAAAACTAATTCCGTGTCTTGGAAATCATTATTTCGCCGATCGATGGTTTAAAAATTAACCATGTCTGATTATTATTGTCAAGAGCTGAACACAGAGTCCGCCTTAAGACACGTCAAAAGCAGTACGTAAGTCGATTTCCAGACGAACTGTAAGCAATAAAATATAATTGCGCAACTTCAATGGGTTTTTAATTAATTTTCAGCTATAAGACCAATTGGCAGACGAACAACCGATTTCTGCGATCAATGCACATGGAATGTAATGATTTCGGCTGATCACAGATCATCACCCGCAGTTGTGTTTTCAATGTCCTTCTATTCATTATAATATTATTATTCAAATAGAGATGACCGAACCCGTTAATTAATTATTATGTACGCGAGACATCATATTCGTAGTGTCCGTTTCGGTTGTTCGATCAATGTATCCCTCATCATTAATAATATAAATTGCTTATCGCTGTCAACTAAATTACCTAAAACTTTGAAAAATGTCTTATATTCCGTGGTCGAACGAGTGTTCTCTTGTGTTAATCGTAATATCTTTGTACAAAAAATATACAGATACCAAAATTTACAAATTTTATCAACTAAAACTAAACATTATATAACTTTGTTTTTTTTCTAACGAAGCATTGTTATGTTACGAATTATTTTTAAATAGGTACTTGAAATTTAAGCAAAGTCGGTTTTTAAGTGATTTTTCACTTATTATTCACATTTTAATTGTAAAATATTATAGAAATAGGAAGTAAAATATGTTTGCGAGGTTTTAATAATTTTCTGGAATGAAGATTTTAATATATTCACATATGCAATAATAATATTACGCACTTAACACTTATAAAAATAACGTCATCGCTTTGAATATCTTACCACTAGTATATATTGTTATTTGATACCTACGTTTTATTAGTTAAATTACTTGTATTAAATTTCTAAGTATATAAATAAATTGTGTTATTTGTAAATAAATATATAAATATTAATTATTAGTAGTTAGTTTCACTAAATGTAGTGTTTAAATTATTATTTTATTTTTTATTTGCTTTTGTTAATGTGATATTATTATAAAATCAACAAAAATCTACTAATATAATTTAAACAATGCACATAAGATAATCAATGTACGGCAGGTATACTTAAATGTCTGTGGTCGTAAATAGTTCATTAATTTAATATTAGTTATTTATTTTTTTTTTTTTGATGATGATATAATTCGTTATTTAACTACGAGAGGTTGTTGTTAAAGTTCTCTGATAACGATATAATCATTTAAATATAATAAATCAATGACGTACACCCAATACACGTATAGAATATTGTCAAGAGTAAATGTTACTGCAATTTAAATCAATGCGATTATGAAGTAATCGTCAAGCTCCCCGTTTTAAAACAGTGCGCCCTCGTGGAACACGTTATGAGAATAAAAATAAAACCATTAACGCATCCCGGACACGGTATTGACAATATTATTAGTGTGTATGTCACGTGTTCTAAGTGCTGCGAGCAAAATCTATCTAGAATATTCGTTCGTTAAATATGTCAATGTTAGGGAATTGCATTATTTTGCCGGTCGATTATGTATTATTATCAGTGGTGTAAACTTGTCAGTTGTTTAATGACTTCTGGACACGTAAACGATTATGAGTCGCTTATTACAATCAACTAACGACCGCTACTGCTGCTATAATTAATAAAATTAAAAAACAAAAAAAGTCCCAAAATTGTTTTTTGATAACATCGCACGTCCTCGTTGTCGGATTCGTCATCGTCGTTGTATATCCTGGATCGCGCATCCGTCTGTTGTAATTATTACTATTGTTATTATAATTGTTATTAAAATTATTATTATTATTACTATTTGTATTCACGTTTTTGGCTGCAATTTGTTAGTATTTTTTTTTCATTTTTAATCGCTATATTGGAAGTTTATTTAAATTGCACACATTCCTCTGACGTAGATAATAATACTCGTGATATTGATATGACGTCACCTCCATAGATTCCTCGGTAATTTACGAGTTGGCTGGACCGGCAGTGACCCATGTAAATCATTTACGACCTTACGAGTAGGTATATAATAACATTAACCACCACAATGAATCGTTTCTATATACCTGCGTATAATAATATGATTTTAGCGTCTGCGGACAGAGAAGCAAGCACATATTTCCTACCGATAACTTTTTCTTACGTAAATATTATCATCTCTTTTTGAACACCATATTCAGATTTTCGCGTGTATGATTATTATTCGCACATTAGATAGTAATATTTTTAATGGAAATATTTTTGAACGATAGACTGTTTGAAATTAATATTTTTAAAATTAATTTGTACGAAAAAACTATACTATCCACCGAATAATTAAATATTTCGAAAGTGGATTTACAAAAAATTCATGACGTGGAAACAATCAATATACTAATGTCCGCCTTAAAACCTATAATAAAAGAAAAACTATGGTTTACTGTAATAGAAAAAATGTATAACCAACTAATAGTATTAAATAACTACAAACTCACGAATACATAAATGCAATTCATTTATACTAATGAGGTTCAAACGAATTTATGTTCAAAATATACGTGAGTACTCCGATTGCTATCAAAATTCATATAATAAACAAATAACTATGCAAATGCCGAATATATGGGAAAATTACACTCGTACCTGCAGTGTTCTTGCATCTTTATTACATTACACTTTATTGTACACGTTCCGCGGTTTTTGTGGTGCACCGATAAACACACTTGAACTTGAGAATTTTAAGCGTTCATCCGAGTTTATATATGACGAACGATATATATTGTGATATTGAGTAACCACGAAAAGATTTTCATGAACACTATGAACACGAAAAAAACGCAATACGAAAAATGAAAGAAAAAATCTCACAAAACCAAATCGCAACGTTTTGTTTTTATTAGGTATACACTCGTATTATCACCGTCGGACGTATTATATTCCCGTTATTCCATATTTTCATCCACTTGCGTTCGGGTACAAGGACAATGTACTGCGTTTTCCGTTGAAAATACGAATTATACTATATTTTAAAACCGCGTAGTAAACTGAAACTTGAAAACAGATTTAAAAACATGAATCGTAAAAAACGTTAACTAATATCGAGATGAGAAAAATACAAAGGACTAAAAATTCAATATAATTTTGCTTCAAACGAGAATCGTGGGCCACAAATCATCGTGTTTGTACGTGTTATATTAAATACTTTATAATATTTGTAATAGCTTATTATTCAAACGAGACTTGCCAAGTACTGACAGTAAACAATTTTTACGAGTATTTTCCGCGAGCAAATCTACTGTAAATAGAAACATCATCTCAGCAAAATTGTTAGAATCGAAAAAAAGATCGGTTAGATCATCATTTCGATTAGGTCAACGGATGAAAATAGAATTCCATTTAATTTTTCCTCGGCAAATCTTAATAATGAATGTTATAACCAGTTTTTAGTAGTGATCGTTGATGCGTCCACGTTGATCCTCCGCGTCCGTGTTGGATGTAACACTCAGGAATCGTCGGGCGAAAATTCAAGACCCGAACATTTCATTAATGGGTAATAGTCGCAGGCGTGTTTTAATATTAAAGTATAATAGTAGTATTATAAGCCATGAAAAAAATAAAATGTAATTGTGTTTTTTCTAACTTATATATAAAAATAAAAAATATAAAAAAAATCATCCCAGTCTTCAAGGTCAATAGGTTAATGTGAAGTGAGTAACTACTGGTTTGAAATATATTTTATTCTACAAATCTATAAGGAAATAAAGATATACGTCGGAATTTAGGGGACAAGAAATAATTGTTATTATATTCTTACTTCGTATTTTAATTTTTTACGACATATAATTACAAAATAAAAATGACTAACGTTTCCATTAATATTTATTAATTTTATGCCATAAAAATTTTAAGCTTACCAATACATGAGTATTATATATCATATCGATATGATACGAATTCTAAACCAACATATTTATTATACCTATCAACCGATTGTTATTAAAACACAGTGTTTTGATATATACTAAACTTATACAACCATGCATAAACCTATAATAACATTTTGTAAACAATATTATTGAACTATACGTGTGTCATCATAGGTACGTCTTTCACAGTAATATTTGTCTTTCAATGTTTTACGAATAGAAAAAAGTATCGTCGAAAAACGATAATCACTTTAATAAAATTTTATCTCGTGTTACTGTCTCTATTTCGTAAACTACTAATGCTATATCTATCTAGGGCGTTAGGTGAATTTCGTCCCTGTTGTAATTTAATTATAATTATATTGTAACTATTCAATTATTCGTCAATACTTTATGTAAAAAAAAATTAAAATTATAGAAGTGTATTATGTATTTTTAACAGAGAAAAATGTATACGAAACGACTTGAACGTATTCGAATCTAGTTAATAATTTATTATTATATTCAATAATTATTCTCGAATATAATTTTATTTTTCGACAATTTGACGGAATTTTCTTTATCCATTACTTCATATTTTTATATATGTTTCAGAATAACTAATTTTTAAAACATCAATTCAGTTTTAAATATTTAGATGTTTAGCAATAAATAAATTATTTAATATATAGTGAAATGCCTCACAACTGTTGGTTTTCCAATTTGTCGTTGGTGCAAATTCAGCCCAGAGATTTAAAGTTGTATTGCTTGGAATAATTATAGGGGAATGCAATTCATCTACTTGAAAAAAAAATATCCGGGTCGCAATTCACCTAGTGGTGCATTGACAATTTTTAACCCATTTTTTAACATTTTTTTTTTTTTTTTAATTAACCCACTATAATTTGCGTGTATCTATGATTTAGCCTTTGAATTATATTATACAAAATAATAAATCGATTGGTGTGTACTGCAATGTTAATCAACACACAATGAAGGCTAAATATACTTTTTTAAATAAGGATTATATGTTGGAACAGTATAGTACAACAATAATTATATTTAATATTACTGTTTTACGCATAACAAATTAACATTTCTTTGTTAGTTTAAAATATAGAAGACATCGAACCTGAACACTGTTTTCCATATGGTTACATTTGAACAATCTTAACCTCAACCTGAATCTTGTTAGTTGTAGAATATTCCAACACTTTAATTGTTTTATTAATTTGTTAAATTTCAATAATATTCGTACGTACCCTCAAAATAAAGAATAGACGATAAATTCACCAACGATCATGCTGGTTTTTTTAATGGCATTATTAATGCTAAATTATGCAAATGTAAATGAATATTATAAAACGTTCCAAATGGATACGTACTAGTATAAATACTATATTATGATCAAAATTAAAATTAATCACATTAATTTAGTATATCACAATTACCTATAAGGTGTGTAAAATAAATTAAATATACTTATTAAAATAAATATTTCTGTTATTCATGACGTATGCTATACGTGTTGTTTAATATTTATTTTATTCATCCCAGTAAAAAATATAAAGCATAGTATTATTCAATTTTCGGATAGGCATTAAATCGTAAACACATGAATTCGTGTGTTATTTTATTGTAAATTATTAAACCCGTGTTAATCAGTATTGGAAATAATAAAATATTGTCAATGAAGATTTACAACTAAAGTGCAATGTAATTAATATATTTCAGTGGTAAACCATACGTTTGTTTTACATGTAAATACTAAATACGGCCAATTTTACAACGCAAATAATGTTTTCTAACTGCACACTTAGCTAATAAGTCGATGCATTTTTAACAGAAAAGTTCTACACCACACCGGGTACAGGTACTTTACAATTTCAGTTACAAAAATAAAAATGGTTTGTTTTAGAAACGTTTTTTCCGTTATAATGTATGCATGCCGTCAGGGAAATAATACACCTACGAAATATTTAGTAGTTGATCAAACGACTCGAAAACCCAAAACGGCTTATCAAATCGAGTGACGATGACCAGGACTTTTGGCGAAGGGAAGGGGCCAACGTTACGGCAGCGTCTGGCGGTCGTCATGGGAACGGTGATTGGGTGCCGGCAACGATCTGAGGCGATGGGTTTTTAGGAGGAAGGATCTCGCGGCTATTTGTAGGGCGCCGAATGGATCGCGTTGCGAATTCAGTCGTTGCGGCGCTGAACGAGTGATACTATTCTTGCCGACGGTGACCTCAGCAGTCGTGCGTTAACACGTTCGAAATTTCGCGGGTAAGTGAAAAACTTTGATCTTTAATAACTTGAACATTTTGCATTATTCTAAACTAATACGCGGCTATGGTTTACAAATATTCAAAGTTAATTGGTATTGTGTTAGCTATATTAAGCGCTCGAAATTTTTTTTTTAACAATTATAAAATAATATTCAAGGGATTGATAAATGTGCGAAAAAAAAATCAATAGTAATTTTTGGAAATATTGTACAAATAAAATGTTTATTTTAATTTTAGAAACTATTTGAACATAAATCTTCGTCCCTTTCGATGGTAAATAATTTAATTCAACAATTTTACTCGTACAGTAAATTAAAAATAATTAACTAAAACAAATGCGTTTCAACTATTAAAACAGTTTTATTAAAAATCAAATTAAAGTTCATTGGTGACTTTAATAAATCAATAATATTTTTATTCATTTTTTTTTTCATTTATAAGATAAGAATCTTAAAAAAGTATACGTCAAATATTTATGAGAATATGATTGTAGAATAAGAAAACTACTAATATAATTAATCAAAAATTAAAAAAAAACATTCAATTTCAACAAGATCGTTAGTTATATTCTTCAGATGGGGATTTTTAAACTGATGATATTCTCACTCAAGGTAATCGAATACAATTCATCGTATGTACAATATTCATATTTATTTAATTTCATATTGACACCACTAAATTATATTTAATATTTTGTAATTAAATTGATCATTAGTGTTTAGATATATATATATATATATATATATATTTATTTATTTATTTATTTATTTATTTATACATGTGTATATGTACATATGTACCAGTGTTTATTCTAATACTAATACGAGTATAACAAAATGAAAACTAAAAAAATTAAGATCTATCCCATTCGATCTTTAGATGCAGTTTTTTAAACTACATAACGATTTACAATTACGTATGCACAGGAATACCGTAGATATAACTCGTACAGTTCACGAAAAACGTTCGTTATGTTATATGTTTGTGTGCTGTAAAAGTATTGACATTTTTACATGTAAAACGCTTTGAAAGAAAATAGTAGTAAGTCTGTCATGTAAACATTTTTAGATTATTAGCACGTCCTACGAAATAGTATATTTTCAATTGACTGATAATATTTACGTATATATATATATATATATATATGTTTATGGTATTATTTTATCATGTGTTCGAATAAAACACGTAGTTTGAAAATATAATTCACTTAAACCTCATTGCGATCATTACAACTCGTTAGCTATTATATGTATATCTAACAGATGTATTTTTAATATTTAGAATATTATAGTTTCCTCGGTCATTTTATGTGTTTTCCAACTATATTTTTTATATAATTTAAAGTATTTATACCACATTTCGCAACATTATTGCTTAGCAAATTACTTTTTTACTTTTTTGGCGAAGCAAGTTATAAGATTTAAAAAAAAAACATCGAACCAGTTGCTAATTATTATCAAGGGGTATTTTAATTTGTAGTAGATTACTATATTTATCTAGAACTTAAACATGATAGTACCTTTATGATGTCACAACAATATAGGTACTGCAAAAATAAAAATAAAACTTTAATATAATAAACATTAATACAATAATAAACTTTAAATTATAATAGTTACGAAAATATAAACATTTTTCATAGATCCTAATTAATGAATTAACAAATTAACGAATTTCTAATAAAACATGAACTATTGGCCGAAATAATAATAACGTTTAAAAAAAATAATATCACTGCGATGCGTGTACCTACAACTGTTGTTGGTGAGGTTCATGAAAAAAGTATAATATATATCAGTCATTCAAATAATAAAGGAATCGGGAATTTGATTACAATTGAAACAATTGTACTCGTAATTTATAATATGTTATTATACTACTCGTTTTTGTATGCGTTATATTCGAATAAAATACTATCCGCAGCGTACTATACGGTTACATGTTATCCCAATGCCATTAAATAACATAATAATATCATACAAGGTTTGGTGTAGAAAGACGAACACGTTAATTATAGTTGCTATACTTCGGCATCCTGATTCCCGTTTTTGTGAAGCAGATAACAATATCTGTTTCTGTTTACGTTATTATTTCCACGTCGTTGTAGAATTATTATTATTATACTTGTATCCTTTCGACGCAGCTTGTCGATGTACTCGTTGATAGGAATTTAATGTTTTACAATTTATTTGCATTATGATTTATTTAATTATCTGACGTTTATATTATATTATATTATAATATAAAATATTACAACTAATGTACACACGTCAAGCACGCGCGTGCGCGTTCGCTAGGAAATAGGTGTACATTTTCACTAGACGTACACCGTCGTGATCGAGCAACGTAATTTATTACAGCTTACATTTTTCAACGTAATTCAATACACTGAACATTTGTCAATCGACAAAATCCCACGATTTCGATATAAATGGTCTAATATTTTTAGCTTGGGGTTTTTTAATTTTCCTCTTTTTCGCGTTTACAAAAATGTGATTTTATAATTTATGCTCAATTCGTTGTTTTGCGATTAATTTTCCTGGTTATTTTACAATAAAAAATAGGTGATCATACATATTTTATTCAAAGGGTATTGAACAATTAAACTAAGAAATATCAATGCGTTTTTTGTGTTGTGGAAATAAAAACTAAAATAAAATTTGGTATTAAACATTTATAAAAATTAGTCAATACATAGACCACATAGTAAATACATTGATTAAACATACAATATATATTATACATACAGTATGTTTAATCAATGGTAAAGATATCGTTATTCTTATTTTATACTTATCTTACAGATACCGGGATATAATTAATTTACATTACTCAAAAATAACATCCCCATATATTCTCCCTCGTCAATTTTCAAGCCGTTCAAAATATTTAACAGAGTATTTTTTGAGATTTCAAATTCACTTTTTCTTATAACCTTTTCGGATTATTTGCGATTTTTCACGGCGTTTAAGTCTAAATCGCTATATAAATAAGTAACGATAATTCATCAATGAAGAACGATAACAATATATATATTATTATTATTGTATATATTTTATTGCTATTGTTAATATATTATATCCCGCGTGAAAACACTCTTAAGTGATGGTGGCGAAGATGCGCACGCGGATCGTGTCCGCCGGGTGTTTACAAAACGTGACCGCGGCCGTGGCTGGCAAGGCTGACCCGTCTGTAACCACTAACCGGTAGCCGTGGCTCGTTGTCCGTCGTCGTCGTATTATTACAATACAATATTATAATGTGCACAATAAACTGTAGGTAACAATAACATTTAACTATAACAATTTCATACATAATTCGTACGGCATCTGTTAAGTTCCGATCGTGTCCAATGTTACTCGTCTATATGTATAGGTACCCTCATTGTTTGACGGAAATACGTATGTATACCAACGGAGACATTTCTAGGACTTGAGCCCTGTAAACGTCTAAATTTTTCCTTAAGCATTCACTACTAATCCAGGCTACTTTGTTAATACCATATTTAGCTATAAATGTATAAGCTTCACGTAATTATAATATGCTACTGGAGCATTCCGCGAAGTTAATAGTATTACAATATTATATTACACTTCTAGGGATAACATGATTGTTTCAAAAATCATATTTTATACTTAAGGCCGTTCTGAGTGATTATATTCTGTTTCACAAATCCATAGTTTGTAGAGTTATAAAACGAAGTGTCTAAAGTTGTTACCGGTCATCGTCCCTTATATCGCATTTTATATGGAACAATTCCTGTAACAATTTATCGTTTGTATGACCCAGCAACAGTGTACTACAGAATTGCACAATATATGACAGACTGTTTTTACTTATTCCGTATCTGGCACATTTAATCTAGCGCTTATCGATCTCAACTTCTTATATATTACTAGTGTCAAAAATATTAACACACACATACCCATACCTAATATATATTATTACGGGTCATCTCTACATAGATTAGAACTAGATAACTGATATTAATCAAAAACAGACACACGGATTTAAAAGAACGCATTCTTTGATACTTACACTTTAAAACAATAACTGTCATGATAAACGCTTCGAGGCTTCCGCCACCGAGACCTAGGTTAACGGGATCGAAAGCGTGGATTTTAAATTTCTGTCTGTCTCCCGGGCAACATGTGGACTTAGGATGCTAACCACTACCAACGTACCGATCGATTGGATTGAAGGATTTTAAAAACTTGAAATCGTCATTAAATTTATATGAGAACCTTATCACATTTTATAAGCATTAGCTTTATTAAAATTAACACGGTTAACAATTTCAAAACTTAATTGGGGAAAGAGGGAATAAAAAAAATCTCATTAACACGAATTCGGAAAAACGTGTTCTTCGATACGATCAAATGAACAAATTAATTGTTTTTCAAGATAAAAATCCGTGTAGAAAACGATTCGAGATGCCCGTCACCCGTTCAGAGAGAGGTTTAACGGTTCGAAGTGGTCGAAATGAGAAAAAAACACGAAGGGACTGCATCTCTTTACATTCGCACAATTCGTTTAGAGTTCAAACTGTTCATACGGTTTCGTCCGAAATCCACGTGTTGTAGTAGGTACAAGTACAAATGTTGTCGACACGAAGAGAAGCGATAAGAACGCGAGCACGTCCCTTCGCGTTTGCCTAGCATTACCGAGCCGTCGGTTATGTACGTACACGATCACACGGATATGCGAAAAACGTGTTCGCGCGGAAACTAGGTCTCTCGACGCACAATGCGAGACGTCCAAGTGCGCGCCTGGTCGGGGCCAACGGCACCGCCGTCTGGTTTTCGGGAAACCCGAATGCGCCGCCGAACGCGGGTTTCGCGCACGCGCGTACGTATGCAAATTCGCACGGCGTGCGGTTGATAGTCCCCGCGCGTACCGTTAACCGGAACGCGGACCCACGGGCGGCCGAATAGCCGCCGCCGTCATCGTTCGTTTCGCGGCTGTCCAGGACGAAACACCACCGAGTGCAGTTCTGCAATCTTACTCGTGCGATGTCCACCGTAGCCATTATTTTGACAGGCACGCTTAAGCGATTTTACACAAGTTTCCACGTAACCTGGCGTCTGTTCGTTTTGTTTTTCATTTGCTCATTCGATCGTCGACAAAAATGACATCCCGAAAAATACTGCTGGCTGAAAGCGCTGATTCGATTTTCGAATAAATATCTGATCTAATTTATAACAGTACCTTGTCAGTGAAAATGTTACAGAACGAATAAACATAAATGTGTAACAGTAAATATTTAAATAAACATTCATGTTGAGACCCTTTCCCAACTTCTGCCTAACATTTTTGAACCTTTGACCTATTTTTGTGATCTGGGTGTCTAGAATTCTAGGATTTTAAATAACTTCCTATGCGAAAACAATGGCAACTATTCCTTCGGACAGAACCAATGCGGAAGACATTTTGACAGCCATTAATCTCATAATATCAAACTATTTTGTTCTTTCAGCGATTATTGCGCGTATAGCACACTCACATGATACGTGACACTGGGTAGAACCAGTACATATAAATTACATACTATTATTAAAATTGCTGTAGGGTATCGCAAAAATGCAAATCGCTCTAACTGGGGTTATATCTTATAAATAGTCATAAACAGGGTTTGAATTTTATATCATTGAAAAGTGAAATATACACAATGATATCACCAAATAAAACTTTAAAGTATGCCCTAAAAATATCGAAAATAGCAACAAAAATAAATACCTAACCAAAAATTGTATTTATTTATAATTTTTTCTTTTGAATTAATATCTTTGATGTAATAGTACTAATTAATACATTTGTAAAAAAAAAGCTAAAATTACCTACTTCTATTAACAATTTAAAAAAAACTTGAGACAAAAATAAATGTGAGCCTATTGAAAATAGGGGCACCGAAAGTCACGTGTTAATGTAGGGCAGTTACCCCACATCAGACACATTTTTCTCTATTTCACTAGTTATAGTAAGAGTTATAGTCAGAAAATTTGAACGTCTATTAGCTTATATTACTGGATTTTGCCCTTATAATTTTAAGATAATCGGGTCCACTACGGTCACGTGTAAACTAGCATTTTTACTTCCCAGTTCCAGGAGTCATTCTTGACGTGCACTTCGAACGTAAATTTACAAACCGATTTATTTCGATTCAAATTAACAACCGTTTACACATGCATTTAACTCCACGAGTGCATTTATTCGAAACTAGGTAAAAGGCCATGTAATATTATATTAGAACACAACAAATTAAACCGTTTACCAGATCTACCATTTCACGATACAGATGAATGTGTGTGTGTGTGTGTGTGTGTGTGTGTGTGTGTGTGTGTGTTTTATGTTAATACGACTTGTGTTATATATAAAACTTACAGGCTAAAATATATTTTCGTGAATAAATATGTATCACAGGCTATTTGTAACAATGACGAACCATGTGTGTATGTGCGTGCGTATGTAGGTGTATTATTATGATAGTTAATAATCGTCGCACAAAGCGAAACAAAAATCGCGCGTCGTATGATTTGTCACAACACTTACAATCGAGTATGATGAATACACGAGAATGGGTTCGTTGACCAATTTATAATTTTGATCCTCTCAAAAAGGATACTCGTATATTTTACAATACATGGATGTCAAAATGCTTACACGTGTATAGGATTACCATATTTGATTAAGAGGTCGTCAGGACGTTCTAATAATTCTAAAATGGAGTGTATAAATATACTCAATTTTGTAATAAAAATAATAATTCTTTGTATTAGATAAACTATTTGTTTATTTATTTAGGTTACACAAAAAAAAAATATTTCGAATTTTTTACAGAATACTTTAATTTTTTTAACATATTTAACATATTTGTATAACTCTGCAAAAATCATGTTATAATTAACTTAACTCTATAAAATCAACCCTTAGTCTCTGGGAACAGCCGATTTCATTCATCAGTCCACTGGGCCGTCATTAACGAAAACACTCTTACTCATACGTTTAGTCATAGAAGTTTAAAAACATAATTTTTTTTTTCGATCACATATTCATAAGTAATAAAGCAAAAGGTGCGAAATTTGCAATGAACAGTTTCAATCAGGACATTTTAGTCTTTTGTCGGGACGTCAGGACGTAGATCTCAATAATGGTGAAAATCCCGATGTATCGTGACAGATGGCAACCCTACACGTGTAGTCTTTTCGAATTGTTCCCAACAAATTTGCATTGGAAACCAAAACGTGTAATACGGTTTTAAATTGAAATATATTATTGGTTAAATTTTTTTAGATTTTTTTAGATTACTAAAACCATCAACTCTTTGCTTGTCTTCAAATAAAACTTGTCAATTATTAGATGCATTGAACAAATAATCACTATCGTATATTTTATATAGTTCACAAGTATATACAACACTTAAATAACAAACCGATTACCTAAACAATACGAATTTACAGAAATAATATAAAATTAGTTCAACTATATGAAATATACACCTTTACATACAGACATTTTATCGTGAACACACAAATATCGGCGTCATCATATAATTAAATGTAATTTATTTATCTTGTAAACAATTCAATTAAATTAGTTTTGCAATAATAATATTATAATGTCGATGTTTTGAACTGGTAGTTTTTAGTTGAGAAATAAATTACTGAACTATTACTGAATATATTTTAATTCATGGATAATAGATGCATCTATTAACAGTTTCTATTCCTTTTAAACCATTGCATTTCAAATGAATTATCATTACTATAAAAATTATAGCCTATAGATAAGTGTACAAAATCAGTTTATTTACGTCTTGAATTAATAAAATAATTTTATCATACTATAAAGTATTTTTTAATTAAATCATACATTTAAAGTTTAGATACATATTATTTTCAAAATTCATATTTAATCATAATATTATTCAAAATTATAAATATAGTCAAAGCGTATACACACACGTGTAGCGGATTGTCAGTTAGCCAATAAAAGTAAAGAGAAAAACACAATATTTTATATAGTCTATGAATATTATATTATTTTAAATCGACACTACGAAGTAAGCTCATATTTCATTAAAACATTGTTTTGCAAAAAAAAAAAAAAAACGATGTGTTCTTGAATAATATAATAAAAATACACAGCACTGTTAAAAGCATATAATTTAACTACGTTGTATGGAAATAACAACCGATAAAAATCAACTTTGTTACTTTATTTATTCAACGAGATTTTAATCGTTGTATATTATTGTTTATACATTTGATTACAGTAGCGACTAAATGTATAATATAATACACTTAGTGCGGATACTTTATATCTTATTGAATTCGCGGTTCTGGAGGTCTTAAGGTTAACGTTAAGTACAAAATAAAAAACTAGTATGTATTGAGCTATTAACGCGGCTAGAAGAAGGTGGTTGTTTATTATTATTGCGTGCTACTGGTCCTACCACCGAACAAACCGTTATTGCCCTGATGAGCTCATAATTTTAATCTTATACGATTATCGGAAAAAGTACTGCGCTCCATGGTAAATCTAAAATGTTCAAAACGTAAAACCTGTTTTAAAATAATTATTAGTTGAATCATCGAATAATAATGATAAATATTGCAAACATTTTGAAAAATCGTGCGCTTCAAAGCAAATGTCTACAGTTACAGTTACAGTGCCCTAGTAATTACGATCGTAGATCTCATGAAAAACACATTGCCACGAAAATGATAAAAATAAAAAAAAAGACGACTGAACGATAATAATACAATTATCACGAATTAACGAGTTGAAACACAAGGTCAGTGTGTTAAAATGTAAAACTATTTATTTTTAACCGAATAATCGTATGTTATGCGACTAAATTTGAAGAAGTCCCTCTTGTAGTCACATGCATTGTTCGAAATCCATTTGTTAACTTTTTAAAAATTGAAACGAAGATCTCAACAACAGTTTTTTCTTTATTTTTTCTATTTTATTTTTCCCCGACCACAAACCGCATTTAACGAGTTTAATTCGGAGTAAAACTAGTTTAACAAATTTAAAAAAAATAAAAATAAAATAAAAAAATACTTGTTAGTCCATTTATGCGATACACATGACGTATAAATATTATTAAATTAAAAAAAGTCACACATAATCACTAGCAATTAAGAGATTCACTGGGTATAGATTTTTTTCTACATTTTTACTACTTTTTATCCGGTGCGCACAAATGCATCTAATCGATTATCATAAATTATACGTATTCACTTTTGGAAACAATTAATAATTTATTCATATGATAACGGACTCTCGCCGTACACACAAGTCTAGGTGGTATTGATTTACACGAAAGATCTCCTAATAGCATGCATTCCGATTTCCGTGAACGGCCACGATCACGTCAAATTAAAGCACTATAAATCGCTATAACTTACATAGTACTATGTAAAACACGCGACATGGAATACGGATGAAACCTGATGAACGCTAAGGATTAAGAA
This sequence comes from Sipha flava, assembly GCF_003268045.1. Classification (NCBI taxonomy): domain Eukaryota; kingdom Metazoa; phylum Arthropoda; class Insecta; order Hemiptera; family Aphididae; genus Sipha; species Sipha flava. The sequence continues at coordinate 966,659 of NW_020273627.1, read as the reverse complement.
TGCATCAATTAGACGAGGAAACGGAAAAAAAAAAATATTGCGTACGCAATGCCGACCGAAAAAATAACCACCACTATTGTTGCCAATCAATTGGTTCGCGCACTCGGTGGATTGTTACAGTCGTAAACGTTCGGCAAATCGTTTCGATCTTATGATAATATGATAATCGAGAGACGGACACTCTTTACGCTAACTACGCTAATATCCGTCTGCCGACGTTGTTTTTCAGTTCTCCGTTCGCCGCACATTTAAAAATCAACCGACGGCTTCGATTATTATTATTTTCTGGTCGAAAAAGAACAAATCACGCGTTCGCAAAACACATCATGACGTACATACATCTGTTCGCGTACACGTTTCGCCAGCTGCGATTGAAAGACACTTATGATGTGCTACGGGAAAGGGTTTCGCTTTGAATCGAGTTTTCGATCACTCCCGCACGGACGAGCGGACCCAAAAAATATGCAATCCCATCTGGGAACTGTTAGAATCTGTTGTCCATGATCTGCTGTCGTGCATATATTTTATCGTAGCAGTAACCGTCTTCGACCAAACTTGACACCGATTTTTTGGGTGATCTCGAGGCGACTGAAACTGCCGTGCAACATCACAGCGAAACGCTTACGAACGCAATACGCGCAATACGTAAACTCGCACAGGTGCGTATTCACACGTTCACGTACGTCTCCTTAAGGTGCGTAGACCAAAACACACTTACAAACAAGTCGTACAACAATAACAGCAGTACGTATGAATTCGTTCGAGCGCGGGTCTACAACCTCATTAACCGGTGCCGGCGGCCGATCCGTTTGCTTTTTCGCCGCACAATAATGTTATGCGCGCACCGGCCGTTAGGTTATGTGTACATACTGGCGGCGATTTTCCCGAAAATGTCATTCACTCGCCGCCACGGCGATTAATATCCGTTTTGCGTTGCGCCAAAGGATCGCGACGACGTAATGCGATAATAATATTATACGATTTCCCATACCGCGGTGTTCAAGTAAAGCGTGCGGTCGTCATCCGTCGGCGAACGACCGGCTTTCAATGTCAATGTCGCGATGAACCCGCACGGCGAAACAGCGTTCGTCTCCAGGCATAGCCTCGGAGACATCGAAATACTAGTGCGTACCACAACGGCTAATAATTACTCGTATTCGACTGAAACGCGCGTATAATGATACGACAAACGAACGTTACGTTCAATCGTCTTCCGGTTGCTTCGACTCGTACTCACGCACCGAGTCCTCGCCGTGTTTATATACCTACTCGCATTGCTGTAACAGCGCAGTTTTGTTCGATTGGTAGTAGAGTCCGATCGATGATGATCAATTCCAATTGGTTTCGCGTCGCTTGCCATATTCCTTATCGTTATATTCGTGTTCACTAGTTTTTCGTTTTTCTTATAATACACCTCTTGCTTTCAAATCCGATTTAGATTATTTCGAAAATATAATTATTTGTTTCCTGTATTTCAACACGATACAGCATGGGTAAACGTGCTTCAATATATTTCACAGTAAAAATTATACTAACAATCACAGATGAAAGACACTTCAAAATTAAAAGCAATTCCATTTTTCAGTAAAACTTATTTTCATACTGGCAGTGAAAAAATACGAGCGGTTTTATTTTCTGTTTTAAATATAGGAGATTAGTAAATGGATTTCTACCGGAATGAAACGCGTTATAAACGTCCGAAAAGTTCAGGAAATAGAACACGATGTACCCAATCGATCGATGAGCGCGAGCAGAGATTTCAACACCGAGACGTTCGGAAATAACGTCTTTGTTCACGATTTCAACTTCGTCTACCGTTTCAGCACTGCCTTGACTTACTCGAAGTGATTTTTATCAATGGATTTCCCATCTTTGTGATTAGTAGCGGAATACACAACCATTGAGATCTTGATAGCATTCGACTTTAAACCCCTTATACGATTTAATGGACATTATCAAACACATTTAAGTATATAAGTATATAAAAAAAATTGCGATTTTTATTCACGCAGATAATACGCGAAATAGTATTGGTTTTATTAATTAAAATCTTTCAATCTCAAGTGCTCAGAGCGAGAAAAATATTATTAAGTATTTTCCACCAACAATTCGTTATAAGTTCGTTAAAATTCTACGACCATAACACATATACTCAGCGGCGTAATTTCAATTTTTTTTGAAGTAGAGCAGTCGGCATGCTCTTAATAAATTGCCGATCCGGCGGTTCATTTTACCAAAGCGCCGATTAACTTTAAGGGAGTAGACATCAAACCAGTTCAAAAATATCATTATTTGTACTTAATACATAAGTACCGGTATAGTGCACGTCTTTTTTTTTCGATTCACAACATGTTAATGGCTATATAAAAGACGTATTTATACTTCGATGACTTTGGAATAGCTAAACTTTAGAACTGTGGTAAAGACATGAGTTTCCTTCCCCCCCCCCCCCAATCAAATGACGACACTGCATAAGCTCACACACTTGTTTGGAAAATCCTTATCATAACTCTACACACAGACAAATAAGTGATAACAACCATCTGCGTGCGTGTAGCAATTAATTGAATCATTGTCTATTGCTTCCTCTTCGTGCAGAAAGGAGTAACATCATAAATATAATATAGCAATTCGAAGAGCTGAAAACGCACAGCTAGACCTTGATCACGACGCGCGTGTCCAATCCTTGAACCTGGATCATCATCATCCTTATTATATTTGCTACAATGTCATCGCGTCATCCGCACACCATTTAAGTTTTCACATGAATCCGAACGACGTCCATGACATCATCGTTACATGCCGTTCACGAGCTATTGACACACAAAAACAATACGCACGTACCCGTTTACATATTGTACATGCACATCGACAGCGTTTACGTGTGTGTAAGCAAACGTGACTTTGATTGCAAAATAATAATAAGCAGTATCAGTTAAATTTCGACTCCGAAGAACTAATATAAATAGCCCAACATTATTCGTGTTTGTAATTTTTAATTATTGCTTCGCATATATCATATGTATATTATATTAACCGATAATTGTTTTGAATAAGAGATTCATACGGAAATAGACACGTTTCCCATTGCTACGTTAATTTGCACAGAAAAAACGTATGTATTCGTTTCGCAATCATTGTACTGCAAACACAATTAACTCGATTTATCTACCTTTTGACTGCACATCGTATTCAGTTACTAATATTTTTCAATCGACTATATCAATATTGTATTGCACTTAGGTACGTTTGATGTATCTATGTTCAAAATCTTAACGGAGTTTTTATAACTGTTACATGATAACTAGATTCCCATTACTGTATTATCGAGTACATTAGATTCATAAAATATCTCAATAGTCTTTTTCCCGGATGTTTTGTTTTTAATTTTTAATATTTTTCATTGTTATAGAAATGTACCTACGTTGTAGTATCGATCTATATATTTTATGTACGTGTATCATAATATCTGAATACAGATTACATTTAACGCGTACATATATGTGCGACACTTTTGAATCTTCCTTTCTTTCCTTTCGAAAACGGTATTGTCGAACAAATGAAACCAGTATTGTTTACAACGGTAACAACACATATTGTGTGACTCATACTACTTAGCCCGATGGCGCTACGTCCGATTTGCATAGTCATTTCGGTCAACGGCCAACCATGACCTCCTCTCTTCGACCTCATAAAACACGATCTGGTCGTACGAAATATCATGCCCACCTCCCCCAGCTTTATACTTTCTCGTCCACTTCCGTGTTAATTTCTTATATTCATACCTACACATGTTTATTATAATTGATAAAAACTTATTTTATATTCAAACACCGTATGCCTCCGCTATCTAACATATTTGATAATAACAAAACACATTTTCAGATACACATCGACAGTGTGCTAAATATTATTTTACGGACGTATTTAGAATGTAGTTATTTTTAAGAATCTACTGAATTTTAATTTTTTTTATTTATTACAAACAATAATATTATTATTGTTAACAACATGAATGATGCTACCAGTACGGATCGGTTATCAAATAGATTTACTATTTTAATATTGTGCAATTGATCAAACAAATTTGTAAAAAAGTGATGTGAAAACTTGGGTGTGTTTATACATGTGCGATTTAAAAATAATTTTTATACAAAATACAATTTTTTAAAAAAAACTACTAGGTATCGGACACCGTTGATAATATCACTATATGCGTGTACCTCCTAAATTATTATGTTTGTAAATCAAATGTTACGTTATGAAGTTCTAAGTAAATAACAAACAGTTGCGGTTGGTCTGCTACTCAATCAGATATTCGTACACGAGACATAGTCCCGCGATCGCAATATCGATTAATGAATATGTATAGTTCTATAGAATAATCTGATAACTGTTATTTATCATACCACAACTACCGGTTCACATAGGATCGGCGATTAATTTAATGCGTGTCGTTTATCACCAATCTATGCGATTTTCATTTCGAGTTATGTTCCCTTTACATGGAGATTCGCATATTTCTACGGGCCCGACCGGTTTGTGGTTCCGTTATTTTAGAGTATTGCGTACATACACTGTATTATTTTCATACAGTTAAACATTTGTAACTGCATCTCATAGTTTTCAGTGACATGTAATACTAGACAATATTTTACAGCTGGAATAGCTTTCCGGTCATTGCATCCTTTAGAGTGTTCACATTCGTTTTTATTTATTACTATTTTGTTTTCAGGAATATATTAGATTAGATTATAACCACGTGACGAGTCATCTGCAATCATGACGGGTTCGATGAGCCGCATCATCGTGTTAGCATGCATGATTTACCAATGTACCAGTGGTATGTTTTAATATTTTTTAGTATAGGTACAAGTATTAACCAAATTTATTTTTCGTATTATTTATTATAGGCGTAAATAGTAGAGAATCAAAAGCTAATACAAATCCCACACAAGAAACGTTTAACTGTCAATCAGAAGGTTTCCATCCTGACCCTTTAGATTGTACGGCATTTTACAGATGTGTCGACTTTGGAGCTGGCACATACTACACCAAGTTTAAGTTCCAATGTTCTCCAGGAACTGTTTTTGATCCAGAAAACTCTGTATGTGTACACCCTTCCTCTTCTAATAGAGAAGAATGTAGAAACTTACAATTAAGTAACCCCGAACCAGAACCCAGCCCAGAGGAATCCAATTCATGGAATACACCAACTAACAGTGCTCCAAATCAATTGAGCCCTAGTAAACCAAATAATTCAGGTTATGGTTCAAACATTCCTGAATATTCAAACCAGCCTTCTTCAAATTATGATTATGGACGCCCTCAAACTGGGTATCAATCCCCACAATCCGCATACGTTCAACCACAACCACAACCAAGTTACCAACCAGCTCCATACAACCCACCCCAAACAAATTCTCCTCCAAATTATTACCCACCTCAACAATCAGGATTCATACAACCTCCGTCGCAACCAAGTTACATCCAACGACCGCCTCAATCTAGCTACATCCCAGCTTCATCACAACCGACACAAAATCCAAACTATAACCAATCCCCACAATCTGGTTATGTACAACCAAACGTCCAGCCAGCACAACAGGCCAATTATAATTACCCCCCTCAATCAGGTTACATAGAACCTAGTCAACAACCAAGCTATAATCAACAACCTAATTATAACCAACAACCACAATCAAACTACGTACAACCTCAAGTAGTTGCAACATCACAGCCCAACTATAATCAACCACAATCGACTTATTCACCTCCTGTTCAACCAGGAGATGGCTATAATCAACCGTCTTCGTCAGAAATACCCGAAAATGAAATTGATAATGAAATACATAATCAACCAGAAATTACTAATACTAATGGACCTAATTGTGTATCTGAAGGATTCCATCCATATAGTGGTGATTGCAGCAAAAAATTTATAAGATGTGTTGACAAAGGTGATGGGACTTTCATAAAATATGAATTTGAATGCGGCGAAGGAACTGTATGGGATAGCAGTCAAAATACATGTAACCATGCTAACCAAGTTAACTGTGGTACGACGACGTCAGCTACACCTTCCACCATACAATCGGATTCTACCGTAGCACAACAAATAACTACATCTAACCAATGGTCTAGTTCAGCATCTTCCAGTTCTAGTATGACATCAAGCTCAAGTTCAAGTTCCAGTAGTTCATCGAGTGGTCAATCCTCTTCTACATCCATCATTGCTGGACAAACAAACGGAGGAAACAACCAACAAACTGCATCTCAAGGTTCTTTTTCGACTGGTCAAAATACTGCAACAACAGCAGCCATGAATCAATTTACGAACCAGGCAGCAAGTACAAATCAAGAGGCTACAAACTCTGCTTCTAGTCAAACTTCTAGTACTGGATCAAACCAACAAGCAACCAGTGCCGGATCTAACCAACAAACAACTAGTGCCGGATCTAACCAACAAACTACCAATGCTGGATCAAATCAACAAACTACTAGTTCTGGATTAAATCAACAAACTACTAGTTCTGGATTAAATCAACAAACAACTAGTGCTGGATCGAACCAACAAACAAGTGCTGGGGCTAATCAACAAACAACTAGTGCTGGATCTAACCAACAAACAACTAGTGCAGAGTCAAATCAACAAACTACTAATGCTGGATCAAATCAACAAACTACTAGTTCTGGATTAAATCAACAAACAACTAGTGCAGGGTCTAATCAACAAACTAATTCTGGATCATCTCAACAAACTAATGCTGGTTCAAATCAACAAACATCTAGTAGTGGATCTAATAATCAACAAACGAATAACTCTGGAAATAAACCAACTTCACCAATGCAGTCTACATTAAAACCAACTACACCTATTTCTACGACAAAAAAACCTACAACATCAACCACTCCAAAATCTACTACTCCAAAACCAACCACTCAAAAACCAACCACCCAACAACCAACCACTCAAAAGCCAACCACTCAAAAACCAACTACTCAAAAACCAGTTAGCTCAAGTACCACACAAAAAGTCACTACAACGACTACCACATCAAAACCTACAACCAAAAAACCAGCACAACCATCTTCAACTTCTAAACCAACAACTCAAGCGACTACAAAACCAACAATAATCACAACTAATAAACCTGATACTACAAAACCAATTTCAAAGCCAACTACAACCATCAAACCGTTAAATCAGCAACCCCCCAAAAAACCAGCAACGACTTATGCTCCCCCTGTTACAACTTCATCGGTCCCTACCTATCAAACACAATCACCTTCTACAACAGACACTTGTACGGCAGAAGGATTTTTCCCTGATTCTAAAGACTGTAACAAATTTTATAGATGTGTTGGAAATGGAAACAGCTTTACCAAGTATAACTTTAATTGTGGCCCAGGAACTGTTTGGGACCATGTTAATAATGTATGTAATCACCCGTGGGCAGTGGATAGAGATTGCTCGAAATCGTCTTCGTCGTCTACACCTGGATACCATACAACAGAATCTACTGAATCTAGCAGTTTTGAAAGTTCTACGTCAAGCCAAACTAGTAATCCAGAAATATCCACTACATCTTCCGTAATTCCGTCTTCGGAAACCACAATTAGTAGTAGTCAAACTACTCAGACCCAAACTTCGTCATCAACTTCTAGTCAAGAAACGTCATCGTCCACGAATACGGGGTCAACGTCTCAAACGTCTACAAATAATACGACTGCTCCTTGTTCTACTTCACCAAAACCCCCAAGTAAAATAGTATGTAAAGAAAGTGGATTTTTCCCTCATCCAGATGATTGCAAAAAGTTCTATAGATGTGCCGACTGGGACGGTGATAAAGGTGAACGGTTTTCTGTGTATCACTTCGATTGTCCTCAAGGAACCATTTTTGATCCTAGTTTAAGTGTATGTAACCACGAAGCTTCTGTATACCCTCCAAGAGATTGTTCAGGATCAAGCTCTCCACAAACCAGCACAAGTGAAGCTAGTACTACTGCTTCTCAGACTACAGTGACAGAAGTTACAACGAACGTAGAAACTAATCCTTCGGTAACAACTGTAGGCCCAACTGAGACAACAGGACCTTCTGATACTAGTTCACCAGAAACTAATCCGACAACAAATTTACCTGAAACCGAATCTACTACACCTAGTCAACCAGGAACTGATTCGACCACGGCTAATCCAGCTGAGACTACACCCAGTCAAACAGAAACGAATCCTTCCACAAACAGTCCTACGGAAACCAATCCACCAACTACAAATCCAACGGAAACAAATCCACCAACAACTAACCCATCAGAAACCAACCCACCGACAACGAGCCCAACAGAAACCAATCCACCAACTACAAATCCGTCGGAAACTAATTCACCTACAACTAACCCATCAGAGACTAATCCACCAACGACGAACCCGACAGAAATAACTGAACCTACCACCGATCCTACAACAATATCACCTGAAACAACAAATTCTACTGAAAAATGTCCTACCTTGGAACCTGATCAAATACATTTAGTGTGTCCGACAAGCTTTAAAAGGCATCCAAAAAATTGTAACCTTTTCTATCAATGTACTATAGCAGATAACAATGATATGAAGATTTTAGTTCTTGCGTGCTCGAATGGTACGTACTATGACCAAAAGAAGATTCAATGTTTACCACCAGATGAAGCGGAGTCGTGTCCATTAAATAACGAAGGCCGGTCAGAGCCAATCGAAGATATACTACCTACTGTAAGTTATTATATGTACTAAAGGTAAACAAAAATAATTTGTTTTTTTCTATTTCACAGGTTCAGATTCAACCTTACCAGAAATTATGTCCATCTGAAGGAACGTTCGGCTCTCCAAACAATTGTCAAACTTTTGTCAAGTGCACCAGGAATGCTAGGGGAATTCTCAAGGGTAAATTAAAATTATACATTTTGTAAAAAAATTCCGCTCATATACATATTATGAATTTTTATTTTAGGTGAAATGTATCAATGTCCTGAAGGTCAGAGCTATTGGGAAAAATCTAAAAAATGTGAGAAAAATGATAAAATTCCGATCTGTAACAAACTCGGCCCCAAGATAAATTTACAAACAAGTCTAGCACCTGTTATTGCTGATTCATAAAGTATAAATTAACTAACCAATATTTTAAATAATAATATTCAGCTCAACCGAAATACATGTTAATATAAGATTCTAGTAATAGTTAACTTAAAAGTAAATATTAATTTAATTTATAATAATTAATTTTAGTTAAAAATTTGTATTAATTTTGAAAAATGTTTCAAAGATTATCCTAGACAATCAAATGAACGATTGATTTATTAAGCTTAGATTGTGAGGATATGAATTAATATCAAACTGGGTATTTCTGAAATACCAAGTGTTAGATTTGAGTAACTATTTTATCTGTTTCTATGAATCATTAATAAAATATAGAGTTGAAGAACTTTATATGGTGTGCACTTAACTTAAAAAATAATGTGCCATAGTAGAGAACATTTTTTGATTTAAGTTGCATTAATTTTTGAAACATTTTTTAAATATTACAAATGAAATACATATAAGTTATATATTTAATTTTAAAACAATAATGTGATTATTTTTAATTTTTTATAATCTTATTTGTAAATTTTGTATATACATTTTTTATGTAAAACAAAAATATAAAAATTATTGAAAGCTTACAATATTGTTTATTTATAATACCAATAACTACCATTTTCTTTCCAGATGGAAATATTAAATAGGCATATGTTTTTATTTATTTCGACGGTAGTATTCACTTTAAAAAATAATAGAAGTTAATATAATACAAATTTACCAGTTTATTAGCTTAGAATATTTACTAGTATCTGCACAAACTAAAAGTATTAATTTATTTATAACTATTGTAAAATTATACCAACATACTTAAATAAAATAAAACGTAAAATACGAGCAAAGCAAATACGGTATTTATGTAAGCAATTAGATGTAATTTAAATTAAACAATTTTATGTAACCACTTAAATGTACATTTTCTCAATAATTTATTCAATTAATAGGTCTAATAATAGTTATATAGGTAACTATGATTTTGTTTCTTTTTCTTTTTCATCTTTCTCCCCACGATTTGGTGTTAGCCAAATATTTATGATTATTATAATATTAAAATTGATACAAATTAAAATTTGGCCTATACAATAATTATTGCCTATACGATAACCAATTTTTAAATATCATATCAATCATTTTTATAAGGTTATAAATTCCTTATTTCAACAAAATGTTATATTTTTTTGGTGTTTTTTTTTTCGTACATTTTATTATAATTATCATTTATTATGTGTACTAAATTAAATACAAAAATCATCTGAAATTAAATATAATCTAATGATTAATCATTTTTATTGATTTTATATCTAAATTTTTTCACCTGTAGGTAATTAAAATATTTTAATACCTATTTATCTGTATTTTAATTATCTATTTCATGATTGTAATAATTGATAGTGTTCAATAACATAAATTGATCGAAAATAAATAATTATAATTTATGAATCTATATGATATAACTTGTATCATACAACTTTAATAGGTTTAAAGCTTTTAAAGACTTTTTTTTTTTTTTAAAGATAGTTCAATTTTGAATTAAATTAAATCTAGTGAAATATTCACACATCGTTTATTAAATGAAATGTATGATAAAATTATTTTTCATCCCACTCAAGAAAATGATATTATCACGAAAAAATCGTGGTTTTTTTGAATAATATAGCAATTAGCATTCATCACCAATTAAACTTGTAAAAGTATCAGTATCCATCATTTTATTAGGTATAATAAAAAACTCTTTAGTAGAGTCACGTTATACAGAATCTATAAGCTAAAATTATTTATTGATTATTTAAATTTTGATTAAACTGTTATTTTGATACCATAAATCACCATAGACAAATCGTATATAACTAACATAAACAATACTTCGAACGTTCCTTAAGATAAGTTGCAAAAATAAAGTACTTATCACTTAATCTCACTTTACTTAAATGAAATATAGAAAAATATAGTTGAGCTTTACTTATTCATAGATTAAACAAAGGATGTTTTTCTTGCTTTAAGTTTAGCAAATTTTTCAACAATTTACGCATGTTTAATAAAAATATACTTTCTGCGTTTCTGTATATGACTAACCCTCCATTGACTCTTGCACTAACCATAAAACGCGACATACGTATAAATATTACGCAGATTCCTACTAGGTAGACAACCGTTCGCGCAGGTCTGATTCATAACAATTATTATTTAAAAACCAAAAATTATAAATTAATTTATTAATAGTTATTTTTTATTCATTATTTTAATTTATTTTTCTCTAATCTTGTTTTTAAACAAAATAAAAACAATAATTTCCATTATAAATACATATTGTGTTTGTGATTTAATAATTTACCCAAATTTATTTTATTCTGTGACTAACATTTTTCTAATATTTTCAAATGTAATAGAGTAACGATTGTTTGCTAATACATCTCGAAAATAAACTTTAACATCAACAGATGTTATTGGAGCGAATTTAAATACTTTAAAGCCGGCCGTACACTAAAAGTGCAAAACTGCTTGAAGTGGGTTGATTCAATTTTTCTTTGGTCGGCTTTAATCGTAATCAAACAATTCATGCCGTACACCAAAAAGCAAGAAAAGTAAAGTCGTTATTGGTCACCAACATATTTTCCGACGAAAAAAGATTTTATCGTCTCTATTCTGTGGTCACTGTTGTTGGCACGGTTATCTACCGGTTATAACCAGTAGATAACCGTGATTGTTAGAAATTGAAGAGATGAAAAACCAAGTAGGACGTGGGTCCATAATTTAAACAAAAAACGTAAATAATTGAATTAAATGTTTTTTATGAGTTACATAATGATGAACTTATATTTAAAAACTGTAAGCAAGTTAATGAAACCCAGGCCTTGGGTGGCAAATTTATTGAATCAAACAAAAAAAATTTATTTTATTTAATTATTTTTTTGTAGATTGCGTAAATTTTTTGAGTTTCTGGTATATAATTTTTTTCAATATTTATTCGTAAAATATCAGTTATCATTACAATAATAATATTTTATGTATGTGGATGTCATCGTAAAACTTACAGGGCATACCATTACTTATCTATACTAATATATATACTTACCTATAGCGGCATTTGTGCTAAATCCGACCTATATATGTATATATATTAAATAAAATACTTACTAATATTTCAAGTAAAAATATATATAAATAGCCAGTAGTTGAACTAAAGTTAAAAGTCTCTCTATACATTTTATTCGCGCACCGCTACTACTCTACGGTAAAACGACGGAAATTAGATGCTAACTCAGTTCACATTTGTCTTGTGCATGACCTGCTAAAAAGATGCGGACACTATGGGCACCCCGAGAAGGGTGGAACCCCCGTTAATTTGCACCCCCTGGATTAAAACAAAAAGAAGAATTTAATTTTAAAATTTAGAATAGAGGCTACCATTATCAGATTTTCTAGTAGCCTGCATTACTTTATAACAATCGAAAAAAATATAACAATTTAAGCATTATTTAGATATCAGCGTGTATACTATGCATGATGCATCCCCCTGATAGAATTCCTGGCGGACACGCCTACGATTTAAATAATATATTGACATAAGCATTCAGGGAAAGACCTCGGGTGAACATTTTTCAAAATCCCGATGAGCAAAAAAATTACACTGAACATATTTTATACGAATAAAAAAAATTAAATTATCACCGTATATCACGTCGAGCATTTCTTGTTGCCTGTGATGTTGTCCAGTGAATCGTGTCCTCCTTAAACGTTTACTAGGTTAGGATTTCCACTAAAAAATGTCTCGTTAATTGTTCAATGAATTTATTTATTGCGCGATCATGTTGCGCCATAACCAGTGTCGGCCTGGGCTATGAAAGGCCTAGGCAGGGTTTTTTTTAGGGCCTCAATTTTTTTATCAAAATTTATCTAAGATTGGGTTGAAATTTTGAAAGTCATGTTTTGTAATATCTTACATACATATAGACTTCATACATACACAACATATTATAGAAAATATATATTTAAAATAAAACTATTATTTTATTATTATAACAAATGTGTACATAATATTTCTTTTAACTAAAAAATAGATGAATTTTATACAAGTTTGAATTACATACTCTTTATTAGGTATTAAAATTTACTTATTCTTTTTTTAATAAAATTTCCTTAAATTCACTGATACACTATTTAAATAATTATATTCTACTAATTAACAGACTTGGTTAATTTTAAAACAACAACAAATAAATGATTTAACACATTATATTATTATTCTAATAGTATAATTTTTTTTTATTTATAACGTAAGTAATCTTTTTAATGCATCAGATGAACCAGCTATGCAATTAATAATATGTTCTTTATCAATCTCTATATCTTTCTCGACATTCATTAGCATTAATGGAGTTAAATGTTCTTGACTTATAGTAGATCTTAATTTTGATTTAACCAACTAAAGTTTAGAAAAAACTCTTTCACATGTTACCTGAGTTGATGGAAGAAGTAGTACATATTTATACAAAACAAATAAATTATTAAAAGTAGCTTACTAAAAAAAAAAATAATAATAATATATATTATATATATTGTATAACTAGTATAAACTATACAACTTGGTTTAAAAAATGATCCAAAAATATATTAACTGTGAGAGTGTATTTTAGACAAAAAATAATTATTTTGGCATAAAATAAGATTAATTTTTATATTAAAAGAGCATTTATTTAATTCTCTATAAAAATTGAATTTATTCAACACTTTTTTCAACAACTAGATAAAAATTAAATCAATAGGTATATTTGTTTTAATATAAGCAATAATAAATAAGGTTAAGTAAGTTGAGTTATAATTAATAGTTAGTAGTTACATAATATATTTATATAATATGTATCACCACTTACCAGTATTATTAGTTATGTTTCTTTCTGTATTTGCTATATTACTTTCAGTTGTACTTAAAACTATATCACAACCTGTGCTAGAATTATCCAAAAAAGACAATTTTGATTATTTATTGAATAAATTAACATTCACATTGCATAGTTTTTAATTTTTACTATTATTACCATTGGCATGTATCAAATCATTTTCAAAATCTGATGAATTATTTTCAGTTATATTTAAAACTGGATCACTTGTAACACTAGAATTACCTGAAATTACTGAAATTAGCAGAAGCAGTGTATACCATGTGAGATAAAACATAATTTTGAATTTTATTCTTACCTTGTCTAATAGTTGGGAAGAAGCAAATTTTTTTTTGACTTTTGTCGTTTCCACAAGCAATTAAGGCTTCCTTTTGTTTCGCTTTTCTTTTGGCGTGTCCACTTTGAAACCTCTGTTTATTCATTTTTGTTAATTTTAATAAAGCTACACAAAACACAAAACGAAACTGGTCACTAATACCGGAACACGCGTTACACACTCGAATGCCCGTGCCCCGTATGTATACAAATATTAATTTAACTATTATAGAAGTGATAAAAATCCAACTGGTATAAAAAGAAATATAAATATATTTATACATCGTATTATCGTTATCTTATATTGCACGAGCGTTAACATATTATGAAAAACATGTAGTATCCAAAAATAGAACAAAAATAATTTACGAAAAATAATAAATACTCGTATTTTTAAACTTAAACCATTATGATGCGATAAGAGAATTTAATGTTGCATGACAACAAAACACCTAGAGAATACTTGTATTTTAAAAACAAAATTATTCCAATAAACCGAAAGTATTCAAATATTCAATGTTAATAAGTTTTTATCCTTTAAACTCTTTTTGCTCATTAATTGTATATATTTGTGCGAGACCCAATTACCAAAATTTAATCGCACATGTATGTAATGACCTAAAGAGCCTTTAACAATACTTAGCACCCTGGGCTATTAAGTCCCCGTCCATCACTATTTGAGGTGCCTATACTATAATAAAACCAGATAAAATACGTAAAAGGTTGAGGGCCTCGGCAGCGTTCGCTGCCTCGCTGCCCTGGCCAGGCCGACACTGGCCATAACATGTTCGTCCGTAGTCCAAATTCATGGCTGGTACGGCGCGCGGGCTTTCATGACGACGGGGCACGCGCTCACGTTGGACGCCCTGAGCAAAGCATACCAACCGGGTTATCGCTTTTATCATGGTGACGGAAACTGATTACGGGGGCGGGGTTATTCGAGACGAAACGGCTGTTAAGGTTACCCCAATGCTTCCCATCGACTAACGATTCATCGTCCAACAATTGCAATTTTCCGACGCCGCCGCTCACAACTTTCCTCGACACCGGGTAGCGACGTAGTATCCGTCCGCCCACTTATTAACGTCCTCACATTCTGCCCTCGCCGTCCGTCACGGTGCAATCTCAACGGCTTCTTTTAAACTTTACCGCGCGTAATCGATATTTGTTGGAAGATCATCATTATCGTTAATTAATACTGTTCATCATATCTGTCCATTCCTTCATCGGTCGTCCAACAGATGCGTTGAACAAACTGTCGTCACGTAACACACCGTCGAAATCTAATCCCGATTATGGCGTACTGCAGAACGTTCAAATCACAGGTAATATCCTTTGTATACATTTTTTTTTTTGTACCATTTAGTTTGTGTTCCCGACTTCTTTGGATACGCATGCATGTTAGTTGTTTTACCCGTATCAAGTCGAACATATAGACACGATTGTATTTGCTTATGTTGTAGGTGTCCTGGACGAAACTGGTGTCTGGTGAAATCCAACAGAGATGTTTCCACTCATCACCGGCCGTCTTTGGCGCGTCCAAAGTTGCTATGAGCAAACTCGACACCAAGCCCTTGCCCTACGATATTTTGGAGAAACGCATCAAGATAGTCGCTGACAGGTATATTTGTTTTTACATTACTCATTATTGTATAATAACTCTTCTATAGTGATCACTTTTTGTGCCTCAAAAAAGCAATATTTTATATATTAAATGTTTATTAGTAACCTTAGCTTGGTTTAACAAAATTTTATTTATTTATTTGGAATAGCTTCTCATTCATAATGTTATCTTAGTTATTTGGCCTTGACCAACTTGTATTTAGTTACTTAATTTAAAAAAAAATAACAATATTAAGCATTGGTCCATTTATGCAAGGTATTTAGGTATTTACTTCTCAATTAATAACATTTCTATACTTATGAAATGTATATTTATTGGCCAATGTTAACAATATTAACATATTTAACGCATTCTCAATTATTTATTGTGGAATTTTCCCAATATGAACTAGGAAGCAATATTATTATGGCCTAGTTTTAAACATGAGCTTTGCACTTGTTTAGACCTTATAATCTATGGTCATGATTGTTTTTATTCTTTTTATAATTTAACTAATTCATTTGCAGTATTTCCGGGTAACTATTTTGACCATTTATATTCATTATTGTGTCTGATAAGATTAAAAATCATATTCTATTGTTTTCAGATAATATTAATGTTATTAGTTATTCCTTATTTTATTATTTTCAATACAAATAATATCATGATTTTGGTTAGCGGTCATATTAAAAAAATAAATAAATACATTCAAGCTAACCTACTAGTGATTTCAATATGTCTATTTTTACTGTGAATTTTGGTTTAGCGCCAAATTTTTATATTTTAGGGTGACCTATCTATTGTAGGTTGTGATAACATATGTTTTTACATAATTTAGCTCTTACCTTTATTTTTGCTTAAATTAAATTATGATAAACTTTATTATTAAACTTGAAATAAATTACTTATAAATATCGCAAATAGAACCATAAAACTATTTAATAAAAATGTTAAGAAACTTATAAAGTATTTTATAAATATATTTTTTACAATGATGATGTATAATATTAATGATTAGTAATAAATTAAAAACCTTAGGATTATACATTAAACATAACTTCTAGTGAAAAATAAGTACAATAACATATTTATATATGTTATTTTGTTTATTATCAAATGTTTCAAAATTATTTTAATTATTGATTTAATTTGTATCTCTTGGAATGTGCTTAAAAAAATGCCGCTTGGCATTACCTATGAATAGTAAAAGGTAAAAATCAATACTATGTTAATAAATATCTTATACTCCTTAATTCTGCAAAAAAAAAAAATTGCCTTAATTTGATATTAAATATAATTATTATTTCAAGTATATTTTTAAATCTTTCAAAATATAGAAAACAGCAATACTGTTTTTTGCATACAAATAATATGCATTATATTTACATTATGTGATAATTGATTAAATCATTTTGATTTTAATTTAAAAAAAAAAAATTCTTTCTCCAATTTTTTATTACTAAATTATATATTCACTGGTAACTAATAATGTAAAATATATATATGTGTATAAATAAACAATGAATTTATATTATCTCAGATCTTTTGTTCAATACATAAATATTTTTGCTTATAGAATAAATACATTAATATGTAAATGTATGACTTATATAACCTTTTTTTCTAACATTTTTCTAGTTAATTATTTTTTTAATAATCTTTATTTATTATAGATTGGGAAAGCCATTGTCTTTGGCTGAAAAAGTTCTTTATTCTCACTTGGATGATCCAGTAAATCAGGATATTGAACGTGGTGTCTCTTATTTAAAATTAAGACCTGACCGTGTAGCTATGCAAGATGCAACTGCACAAATGGCCATGTTGCAATTTATTTCCTCTGGTTTACCTAAAGTTGCTGTACCATCTACCATCCATTGTGATCATTTAATTGAAGCTCAAGTAAATTGAAACTATACAATCATTTAGTTTTTTTATGTTAAATAAATGTTGATTAACAGGTTGGTGGAGTAGAAGATTTAAAACGTGCAAAAGATTTAAATAAAGAAGTATACGACTTTTTAAAAACTGCCGGTGCTAAATATGGAGTTGGATTTTGGCATCCTGGTTCAGGAATCATTCATCAAGTAAAAATAAGACATTAACAGTTCTACTATAATTATATAATATATAATTTGTATTGTATAGTTTTATTGTTATATTATTTGATATTTAATAGTTGTATTTTGAATTAAATTATTAAAATAAAAATTTGATCATTTTTTGTTTAGATTATTCTTGAAAATTATGCTTTCCCTGGATTGTTAATGATTGGTACTGACTCCCATACACCTAATGGTGGTGGTCTTGGTGGCTTATGTATTGGAGTTGGTGGTGCAGATGCTGTTGACGTTATGGCTGACATTCCATGGGAGCTCAAATGCCCAAAAGTAATTATTAACTAGTAAAATTAATATTTTTTTAATTTATTTATAATTTTATATTTATTTAGGTGATTGGTATTCATTTATCTGGCAAAATGACTGGCTGGACTACACCAAAAGATATTATCTTAAAAGTTGCTGATATTTTAACTGTCAAAGGTGGCACTGGTGCTATCATTGAATATCATGGACCTGGAGTTGATAATATATCGTGCACAGGTAAACATATTGATATTAAGAAATTATAGATATTATTTTAAATAATCGTTAATCTTATTTTTAAAGGTATGGGTACTATCTGTAATATGGGAGCTGAAATTGGTGCTACTACATCATTGTTCCCTTTTAATCATCGTATGGCTGATTATTTGAAAGCTACTCTACGTGGTGATATTGCTGAAGAAGCTGCTAAATACAGCAAAGTATTATTGACCCCCGACCAAGGCAGTCATTATGATCAAGTAATTTTTTTTGTCTTAACCATTAAAATATTCAATGTAATCAATGATCTAATGTTTCAATTTTTACTTTTATTATATAGTTAATTGAAATTGATTTGACAACATTAGAACCTCACGTTAATGGTCCCTTCACACCTGATCTCGCTCACCCTATATCTAAACTTGGTAATAATGCCAAAAAAAATGATTGGCCCAATGAAATTAAAGTTGGTAAGTTTTTTACATTTAATTTCATTTATATTGTATCAATGTAATATTAGGAGATATAACTTAAAAATAAATGAACATTTCAATGTATGCAAACTCTTAATTTAAGTTAAACTTAACTTATTCAAATATTTATTATGGAGCAGTGTAATGCAATGGTCATACAGTTGGCTACGACATGTACAATCATCAGTTTGAACTTGGCTTAGTGAAAAACATTCTGCAGAATTAAATCTGTAGTCTCTTTCTCCTGTTATAATTTTGGTTGTTTTACACTACTCCTCACCGGACCAACTCCACTGAGAGTGAAATCTGCAAGTGTGATAATTCTCTATTTACTAAAAGATAATAAATAAATAAGATAATAAGATAAAATAATTCTCTACTTACAATAAGTGTTTCTCTACTTTCCACTACCCAAGTGAAAAAATATCTACAAATGCCCTTGACTATCGTTTTAATGGGAAATTTATATGTATGCGCATATATTTATTATAATAAAAACCCATTTTTTCCTTAAATAATACATACATAATAATTTGTTTACTTTTTAATTATGATTTAAAAAATTTTTCCTCACAAATAACAAATATTTGTTATTTCAGGACTTATTGGAAGCTGTACTAATTCAAGTTATGAAGATATGTCAAGATGTGCCACTATTGCCAAAGAAGCCTTAGCTCATGGACGTAAATCGAAAATCCCATTTAATGTTACACCTGGATCAGAACAGATCAGAGCTACTATTGAAAGAGATGGAATTGTATATAATTATTTTAAATTATTATTTTTGACTTGTTTTTAATTACGATATTATTTAGGCACAAACTTTAAGAGATTTTGGAGGTACAGTTTTAGCTAATGCATGTGGTCCATGTATTGGTCAATGGGACCGTAAAGATGTAAAAAAAGGAGAAAAAAATACCATTGTTAGCTCATATAATCGAAATTTCACTGGTCGAAATGATGCTAATGCAGCAACGCATGCTTTCGTCACCTCTCCTGAGCTAGTTACGGCCTTAGCTATTGAAGCACGTCTAGACTTCAATCCTGTAACTGATTCAATTAAAGGAGCTGATGGTTAGTTATGAATAATTGTTTTTAATGATAAAATATTTGTTATTTTAAATTTTTAGAAGAACCTTTATTCATACTAGAATCAAACTCTTGTTTTAACAACTCATTGATAAAAATTATATTTTTTAATTTAAACGATATAATTTATGAGTAAAATAACATTTTTCTAATAGTGAATTAAATAGTTTCTCTAATTAAATTCTCTAATACTTTATGTTGTAAATAAAATGATTTTATTAAAAATCTTAAATTTGTTAGTTTTTTAATGTCTTATAAAAGTTTTGTAAATATGTTACTAATTAACTTAGTTCTAAAAAATGTCAATACATAAAAATATTTAAAGCATAGATATATTAAAAAAATAAAAAACATCCAAAATTATGTATTCGGAGTTTGAAATCTATATATAATTGCATAAAAAAATGTTATCAAATTCTATATATACTAATATTTTTCAGGCAAAGAATTTAAACTGAGTAATCCATTTGGTGATGAATTGCCTTCAAGAGGTTTTGACCCTGGTCAAGATACTTACCAAGCTCCACCTTCCGATGGATCGACCATTAGTGTGGATGTTGATCCCAAATCAAAACGTTTACAACTATTGGAGCCATTTAAGCCTTGGGACCATAAAGATTTGGAAGATCTTACTATTCTTCTTAAAGTATGTTTAAATATAATTTTAAATTTTTATTACCAAATTAATTATATTTATGTATGATGTTCTTATTTTGAACAGGTTAAAGGAAAATGTACAACCGATCACATTTCTGCTGCTGGCCCGTGGTTGAAATACCGAGGTCACTTGGACAATATTTCTAACAACATGTTTTTAACGTAATTAATCATAGTTATTGTTTTATATTTATATATTTAATAAAATTATTTTATTTTTACCATTTCATAGAGCAATCAATGCAGATAATAATGAAATGAATAAGGTGAAAAATCAAATAACTGGAGAATGGGGTGCAGTGCCAGATACAGCTAGGGCGTACAAAGCAAAAGGGGTGTCGTGGGTTGTGTTTGGTGATGAAAACTATGGTGAAGGTAGTAGTCGGGAACATGCTGCTTTAGAACCACGCCATTTAGGAGGACGTGCCATTATTGTGAAATCTTTTGCACGTATCCACGAGACAAATCTCAAAAAACAAGGAGTTCTTGCTCTAACATTTGCTAATCCTAAGGATTATGATAAAGTTCAACCAACTGATAAAGTATCTTTAGTTGGACTTAACGAATTTGCTCCGGGCAAGGTAAAAACTGTTTTAAAATAGTTTAAATTATATTTCGTTCTGTAAAAATTACCTACCTTCATGAAGTCTAAACACTAGTTGATAAAACCAAATTTATTTAAATTACAAACATTAATTTTTGTAATTTCTTAGGTTTTGTTAGTCTAATTTTACCTAATACAAATTGCAAAACATTAAAATAACTTTAAGTGGTTCTTGAATTAAAATAGTATTTTTTTTTTTTAGCCTTTGAAATGCATCTTATGTCATTCTGATGGAAGCAAAGATGAAATCATGTTGAACCATACATTCAATGAACAACAAATTGAATGGTTCAAAGCCGGTAGTGCATTAAATCGTATGAAACAATTAGCAGCTGCTTCTAAATAGAACTGCAACCATCCTTAGAACGATAATTATTTTTATTTAAACTGTATTATCTATTAATTTATTGTTAATATATTATAATAATTGTGTAAAAAAAAAAAAAAAGAAAACAATGTATTTTAGTCAAATTATTTAGGTGGAAAATTATTGGGTTTAGACCCATTGTGACTATTGTTTTTTATATATTATAATTGTATTTTAAAATTGTTAATAGATTCATAGTCATTTATTCATTGTTATTTTTTATACAACCCAATCTTACCTAATTGTCAAAAAATAATAGCCAAAGGCTATAAAATATTGTTGAAAGAAAAGAAATCATGACATAATGAGAGAGTAAGAAAATGGTAAAAGTGATATTAAATCTCATGAAAAATTCAATATATTAAACTTAACAAAGAAAAAAAAATTTAATTTTTAAATTCAATAATAATACAATTACATTGAATTAATTATGTATATATGTTACAGTTAAAACCCGAAATCCGTCGAACCTAGTTTTAACTAGTTAAAACTAAAATCAACCGCAGGTTAAAATAAGTCAATAAAACTAGTTACAACTAAAATGCATGTATTCGAACGTAGGTTACGTGTTGTTCTGTCGATTATCAAATCAATTAAGATAACTTTAACTAGTCTTCATCACTCAAATACGACTACTTCAACAAATTATATATTGTGCTTTCCTTTTGCCGATTCCATAAGCTTCTTAAAAAATCGGCTACCAGCCTCTGGTCACTCATACAAGTTCGACGCCACGGAATTCTCTGGTGAACTTGATGGCCAACGACAAAGAACGCGACGCTCTTGACGATGTTCCTGAAACGCGACGCGTTTGGTACGAGTTACAGTGACAAGTATCTAAAACAACGGTCGAGCACTTACCAAATATCCTTGTCCTGGTAGATGAACCTTACCTTCTCGGTGAAGGTCTGTGGTTTCGGCTTGTTAGCCACTACAATTGTACGGAACATTTTGGTTAGCTGGTGTTTTCGGAATGTGCGATTAACTGTTGATATGCCGGACGAAACGTGCGTGCGGACGACAAAGTTTAAATGACAAGGCGACTGCGACGAACAATCAATAACCAAACACGGGAGTTCCACGTGAAAAGGACTGTGATTCAAATGAAGTTATCATATAGACCTTATACCATTGATTGGATTTACATTATATCTATTTTATCGCTATCTCCCACGTAAAGTTAAAAACTATTAACCCATTAACGACCAAAATATTAAACATTGAAAAACGTATTATAATAATGATTGGTATTTGCTAAGTAACGTAATTTTATAACGGGGAAAAAATTAAAAAATTTTCTGGTCTACCCAATTTTGCGTAAGAAAATGTTGCGTTGATGCAACATTGGCATAATGTGTATTTTAAAATAACAAAAAACATCGAATTTATTTAAACTGTTAAATTATTTATTTATTCTGAATTTATAGATTTAATAGTTGAATTATTATATTGAAAAAAAAAATGTATGTTCACAAAAATATATTTTGTATTTATTGAAACATGAACAATAAATATTTTTTTAAACTTTTTTTTACTTTTCATGGAATTTTCGAAAACAATCTGGATGTAGAAAAACATTGTACTTCTTACATAAATAAATTGTTTGTGATTGACAATTGCAATATCTTTCCCTAAGAGTCCTGCCACACTGCGGTTTTTTCGCCGTTGAGTTTTAAACGGATCTACCGTCGGTTTTATAACCGTTCACACCATAACTACAGTCTCATTTCGCTGCTGAATTCCTATTGACCACTTGTGCTTTTTGTTTTGTTAACGTTTTTAATTTTTAATTTAAGTATATATTAATTGTTTATTTTTAATAATTTATTTATAATTTATAAACATTCGATATACATAATAATATTAGAAGTGGTTAAAATCCACATAAATATTAACTTATGAAGATTGTAGGTAACAATAACAATAATTTAGAATAACAATTAATATTATTACGTTTATATATTATACAAACGTCCTACATAATTAATTTTAAAAATATTTAGATCTTACGATATTTTTATTTTTTATTTAATTACCCACCTATTAGTTATATAATATGGATTATGCAATTGTTTGGATCACCGTAAAAACCGTTGAAACGTACCGCAATGTGGCGTATCACAATCATGTGTTTTTGGAACGAACGGCAGAATTTATTATCGACGGTTTCACCGTCCGACCGTTGCATGTAGTGGTGACGGATGGCATCAAACGGTCAAACCGTTAGAGTATGGCGCACTAAATTTAAATATGTGTATTTTTCCGATTACGGAAAAACCGTTCATACGAACGGCGAAAAAACCGCAGTGCGGCAGGACCCTAATGTGTGCACCGAACTTATTTTTATTGTGTGGCGATGTCACGTCGTTCGTCGAAACGATAACACTGTACATGCCAATTAATATGCTAATATAATACCAACAATATAATATAAAACCCGATTAAAATCGTCATCAGTTGACTATTATTTGCCATTATTTAGGTAATTTGTTGAACGGCGTGCCGTCTCCGTGTGCGGTATGCGTTTATTAGTTTTTTTGTACGTCTATCGGAATATTATTATTATTTATTAATTTATAAATTTTATTAACTATTTTTTTAGAAAAAAATAATTTAAATGAAATGTCTGATGAAGTTTTTAAGTCCAAAAGAAAAAGATCAAACGACACAAATGTTTCAAGGAATGCAGCTTCAAAGGATGTGATGTTTTTATTAATAGCGTTTAGGACCGGTTTGAGTACAAAGATCATTTATTTGCTTCTTATTTATTTATATCCTCAAATTTTCCTTCATACGAAAATCATTTTCCACTACAATATTTCAACAAAACAATTGAGACTCATTCTGTATTTGATAACAACAAACTTAAGATTGAATTAAAATTAATATATAGACGAATCGGTTTTCGTGACGTGTCAGGGATTGTCAATTTATTAAAATGTATTATTGACAACAATTTACAATCAGTGTTTTCAGAATTGTACAAACTTATAAACTTATATTAATTATTGCAACAGTTCCAATGCCATCAACTGAAGCAGAGAGGTCATTCTCAACTTTTAAAAGAGTTAAAACATTTTTTAGAAATACAATGATAGAAGAAAGACTAAATGCATTAGCTATGTTGTTTATTGTAAAAAGCATGATAAATGAAATGTCTAATTTTAACGAAGAAGTTATTAAAGTGTTTATACAAAAAAAAAAGAATTATTGATTTAGTTTTTTATAATGTAACTGATTAATTTTATATAATATTAATTTTACTTTGTTAGTAATTTTACGGCTCTAATAATAAATTATAATTACTAAGATATTGTGCTCATGTTTATACATGATAAATCAATAATTAACTGATTAGTTATTTTTTCTCATTTATTTATATTTTAATGTGGTAAAAAGCTTAAAAAAATTAATTTAGATAGGAAGTATGCACATTATTTTGGTATGCACCTATAACAAAATTAATATTTTTACCATCTTACATAGGTATAAATAAAAATACATTTCTTGTGGACTATCTTAGTTGAACCCCACGAGCCGCCATTGAATACCGGTTTTCCGAAATGTATAGCAACCCTAAATAACATGCATATTGCATAAGCCAAGTACAATAATGATTAATGTTTTTAATATTGATAAATTTTAATGTTTTAAAAACATAATATTTAAATATTTTATTTTTAACATTTTAATATTGATATTTAATGTTTCGGGTTATTATAACTGCCATGTAGTGGGTTACTGGGACACCTGTCCCAGTACTGTCGTAAGTACAAGTATATTTTATATTTCACTTTCTTAAAGCGGGCTTGTACGAGTTACGAAATAAAATAACAAAATAAAATAAATAATAAATTGATATATAAATTAATTATAAATAAATGTTTCAATTTCAATTATTATTATTTTACTTTCTAAGTGAAGACAGGGATCTTATGGTTTCACAATGATGTTTCATTTTTCTGACAGCAATTTTTCGTCCTTGTGAGAAATACTGGTCCAAAAGTTTCATATAGGACATTTTTAGAATATAAATGAGCCAGTGGTAATACTTTAGAGAGGTTATTTTTAAAAATCTCAATATTATTGAATAATTAAAAAAATCCGGATCAGACTAATTCAAATCTAGATTGAATATCCGGATTTTAATTATTATATCGATACTTTGCTCCGAATCGTCTTATTAAAAATTATTACTTATCGTTATTTATTATTTAAAATTAAGCTTCATTTGCAGAAAAAGTTTGGCTTATAAGTCTTGTATAACATTTAATTTAACACCTTCATCTGTGAATTGTAATATTTATGTTATTAATTCTTGTTAAAAGTAATAATCTAAATATACGTATCAAATGTTAAATTTGTATAAAACATTTTTGCTCAAAAAAGCAATTTATGCTTCATAGTTATAAATTATAACTTATAATTTAATTTAAATGCCCAAAAAATGAAAAGCTCTCAGTTTTTTATTGAAAATTTGCTTGTAATAATATATTATAACTGATTTATTTATAATTATATAAAAACAATCGGACCCTGTCATTTCGCCGTCGGACTATTCGCCGCGATCGTTTTTCCATTGTATTAAAATTTGAAATAAGTCATTTTTTATGTTATGTAATGGGCAAATGAACACTAGGCCCGCGATTATCTTTTTTGTTGTAAATTCGGCCCCGGAAATTGTAGGTAATAAAGTAGATAGATTGTAAACTCGGCCCCAAAAATTTCAGGTAATAAAAAATGTCGGTTGTAATCTTGGCCCAATTATATTTACAAGTGAAATAAAATGGCGATGTATAAACCGCAAATGTACAGCTTTTTTAAAAACGTTTGGAATAAATAATGATATTACGGAGATGATGACCATCTGCATGTCAGTGACTAAGTACTACAACGACAATGTGTTACCACCGTGGGCAAACGCAAAGAAACTGAGGTTATCTGTAGTAGGCCAAACAAATTTTTTTGTAGTGCAGTAAACAATGTACCTAACGCGCAAGATCTACAAGTAAGTGATATTTAATATGTAAAAAGGAATATAAACAATGCCTCCTCGTGGTGTCCTCTGGGTAATGCTAAATGGTTCTCAAAAATATTATAAGAAAATTATACAAATGTACATTTTTATCTTGGCCGAGTTTACACCTAAATTATTTTTACTTGAAAAAAACATGGGCCGAGTTTACAATAGACCTTTTGAAAACTTTTTCCTTGGACCGAGTTTACAATCGTCCGATGTAATAGCTTATGCATTTTTACTTATTATTTATTATAAATTTAAATATAATTATTATAATAAACTAACCTAAACTATAGACGACGGAACTTGTTCCGCCACATGGATGTCCAAATAGCGAAACTATAAACATTACTCTTTTAAAGAAATTCTTTGTTCGCTAACTATTTGATTTGTTCAACTATTTTTAAAATATACTTCTTCAATTATATTCCTAATAATTGAATACATTAGTTAATGAACAAGACAAATATTAAAGAAATACTAATTAAATAATAACACTCTAAAATAAATAAGCGTTGAACAGACTGAGCAATACTGATCTACGGTCAATCGGATGGCATCCAACATTATTTTTCTTTTTTATAGTTTTGTTACAATAATGGTTGAATTGTTAAACTCGACCAACACTAAACTACTTTTCGGCTTTAATTTCGTCGCATGGTAACAGTTGTTCGACCAGTGTAAACCCGCCTATACTTTTCCCTTAACTTTCGTAATTTATATTAGGCGCTCCATTTACAATAAGGAAATCCAACGTGGTGAAAGCGGCGCCGTCGACCGCGGTGGGAGGGTAGTGCCGTCGACCAGCAGCGAGACGGCAGTGCCATTGCCCATCGTCGAGAGGCCACCACCATCCACAAACACACCGGTTAGGGACATCGTCGGTGGTATGGGTTTCCACAAATAACACGAAGAAGAATAAAAAAAAAATTAATTAAAGAATTGAAAAAATACTAAATTAAAATTATTTATTTCAGTTGGACAGTAACAGATGAAAATAATCGATAAAAAATAAAAAATTATTTCAACTCTTTATTGGATTTATTTTAATGTTTAATGTTTATATTTTGCAGTAGTTTGGGACAATCGATCGAATTAAGTATTTTGTATAAAAATTTTAATTTTAGCTGCATAAATCGTTTTTCTAATGTTAGCATATTATAGAAATTTATTGTGATGTAGGGATAATGAGGATTTCTGTAAATATGATACTGAAAACATAAAAATCTTATGAAGTTATTTTGAATTTGGTTTAGATCTTATTTCTGTGTTACAGAATTGGATGCCAAATAAGTAGAGCATAATCAAAATAGGAGCAAACTAAAGAATTATATAAAGTTATTAATGCAGATTTATCCCTAAATTGTCAACAAGAACGTTTTGGCTGCACTGTTACCATAGCAATTATTGTATGCAATTGACAAATTAAAAGATGTTTGGAATTTCTACATTAAAAGGTGCTTGGGAGACACTAGGCTTTTTATCAATTGCTGTTGGACTATTGCTAACATAAACATCGTAATTTATTGTTAATATATATATTGTTAATAATTGTGTAAAAAAAAAAAAAAGAAAACTCAATGTATTTTAGTCGAATTATTTAGGTGAAATGATTGGGTTTAGACCCGTTGTGACTATTGTTTTTTATATATTATAATTGTATTTTAAAACTATTAATAAATTATCATTTATTTATTTTTACTTTTTATACAACTCACTCTTACCTAACTGTCCAAAAATAATAGCCAAAGGCTATAAAATATTGTTGAAAGAAATCATGATATGATGAGAGAATAAGAAAATGGTAAAAGTGATATTAAATCTCATAAACAATTCAATATATTAGACTTAAAAAAGAAAAAAAATTACAATTTTTAAATTCAATAATAATAAAATTACATTGAAACAATTAATTATGTATGTACATCGGTAGTAGACAGCAGATAACTAGTGAATGTAGCAGTGATACGTGATTTATCAATGTACAAGTTCGACGCCACGGAATTCTCTGGTGAACTTGATGGCCACGACAAAGAACGCGACGCTCTTGACGATGTTCCTGAAACGCGACACGTTAGATACGAGTTACAGTGACAAGTATCTAAAACAACGGTCGAGCACTTACCAAATATCCTCGTCCTGGTAGATGAGCTTTACCTTCTCGGTGAAGGTCCGCGGTTTCGGCTTGACGGCCGGTCCAGTTCTACCGAACATTTTGGTGAGCCGGTGTTTTCAGAATGTGCGTCTGTTGATGTGCCGGACGAAACGTGCGTGCGGATGGCGAAGTTTTAAGTGACAAAGCGATTGCAACGAATAATCGATAACCAAACGTCGGGGAAATCCGCGTGATAAGGACTGCGATTCGAATGAGGTTATCACCATACCGTCGTCCGCGATAACAGTGTTGATAAGACGAACAGTTTATCTAATCATTTGCGATAAAAGCGGCGGCCAATTGTTCATTTCACAAATATAATTATTTTGTCATATTAAAGTAGTATTTAAGTAAGTAGTAATTGCTATTTAATATTACTACTACGATTGAAAGGAATCGGTCATCTAGTTCAATAAATAAATACATATATCTCTGGTTGTTATTACCACGACTGTAGACCGATGAAGTAATGTCTATGCACACCGTAGTACAGCTGTGGTCCATGGGAAACAGAAATGTTTTGTTCGCGAACGAACGGGTCACACTTGTGAACGAACCGATCCGGATCACATAAATTTAAAAAGTCGTTCTCGTTCGGGTTGCTCTGTTTTCGAACGATTCGACCCGAAATCCGGATCGTGAGTAAAAAGTGTCCTTCGTTCGTTAAATTTTGTTTTGGTTGCTGCGTATGGAACATTGTGGACTATTACACAGACCAGTTAACATTCCAATAGCAATTTGTAAATTGTGATTCGATTATGACTTAATCGCGTTCGATCATTTCAGTATCAAAATAAAACCAATTCAGTACGTACAAGCACCGAACAGTGCATTTTTTAATTAGTTAACTACGCGACACTAATGTTGCCCAGTGAATATACTCTGTCGACAATATTTTGAAAAATTGGGCGAAATAATGCGAAATAAATGTGTAACACTATAATCGTACTATGGTATTACATTGACTATTTTGAGAAAAACATTTTTTTGTCGCTCAGTGAAAATTCCTTATAAAATGCACTAGCATCGAAATTGTACGGAACGAACGATAACGTTTAATCAAATGAATCTTTGTTCAATCCGGTTCGATACAGTAGTAATTATTTTTTAGATTCAATAAACGAAACTATTTAACGTGTCTTTTAAATGAACCGAACCAAACGAACTGAATTGTTCAAATGACCCGTTTTGCTCATTTCTAGTCGGAAACGAACGTAGGCGCCCACACAGTCGATCTTTCAGTAAACTCGATAGCACATAACAGTGTAGCCATCTCTATTTTCTTTTTGTTATTTGCGAGAACCTAACCTTTTCGGTGACTCCGAACATAAAAGCGCGTCGCGGCAGCGTTGACGGTTGAGGTTGGCGAGTTCGAAATCCGACCGTGACTGATAAATGTTTGACGATTTTACTCGACAACGACACAGCACAATAGTAGCGATTGATTAAAGTAACGAGAATATTAATTAGACAATATGCAGACATCGCGAGAGTGCACTGGACGCGGTCGGCTGCTCTCGCCTCGCCTCGCCTCTCTTCGACAGCGCTCGGTCAGAAGAAGGTTTTTTCGTGGCCGTGTCGAACAACACGAGAACAGTCGAGACGCGAATACGAGAGAATCGCGCTTCGTCCGTGCTCGTGCATTCTCGCATGTTAGGCACTGTGTTTTTTTTCGTGCGTAAGTCGTGCCTCCCGTCATGTGCGATTGGTCAAATGAATTGACGTTAAAGTTTTTGGAGTTGTACAAAAACGAACCCGTTGTATGGGACCCAACGCATTCGTGTCACAAGGACAGAAAAAAAAACAACGATGCATGGGTTCGATTAAGCGGAAAACTAGATTGTTCGGTTACCGATTTGAAGAAAAAAAAAGACTCAATAATGGCTACATTTAGGAGTCATTTGCGGAAGAAAAGAGCTTCAATCAAATCAGGCGCGACTGATATTTACAAACCAGTATGGTTTGCTTTTGAATATATGGAGTCTTTCCTAGCACCGGTTTACAAATGTCACCGGACAACTCTGAATACTCGAGATACAGTGAGTACCTACCATAAATGATAAATATTAAAAAGTAATATGATTTATAATCGTTTATAACTCGACATATTTTATCACAATATATGTAATCGATTACAATAAGACTTATTTATTATATATACTTAGTATATTAGGTATTATATATTATTGTAATATTAAGTATGCAGTAAACGCTTCTCTAATCTTGATGCTTTAGTCTAACCTAAATGTGTACTTAACAGTAACACAACTACATAATTTTTTATTGAATAACAATAAATAATCGTTTATCAGATCCATATTCACGATTTCCCGTATCAGGTTTCATAATGTGCGCACTCAATGCAAAAGCTCTGTAACAAAAAAAAAAAAAAAATCTATGGTAAAAATTTGTACGATAAAACGGAATGCGTAAAATCAAACGTTGCGCGCAACTTAATATTTTTTCTCTACTAGGAAAATCTACGAATCATAAATATATTTTTGTTAATACTAAATACTGTCAGTAATAATATATTTTATTTCAATACAAATATTAAGTAAAATGAATAAAATATAAAAAGTTACCGTTGTAACAAAAATAATACGAAAATCGACCTCGCAGAAAAATAAGTTGTAACCAGGCCAAAAATATATTAATGTTAAACAAATATATACAAATACAATTGTTTTCGTTTTGTTTAGTCTTTTGTAACTGACGGACAAAGTCACCGTGAGGAAATCAGCTCTGTATACGACGAAGAAAATCAAAGCGTGGTAACTGTGGATAGACCAAATACAACAAAAAAAATAACAGAGAATACGAGTTCAGCAGTTCTTGGACAACCAAACCTAACACCTTCAAGGCCAAAGCCAACGATTCAACGTCACGATTCTCCTCCCGAACTTCAAGAGACAGGAAACCAAATAAAAGAAGCATTTAAAATGTTAATAAATGTTATTACTAAAAGAACTAGCGATAAAGAAGACGATGAATATGATCTTTTTGGTAAAATGTTGGCGAAAAAAATAAGAAAACTGCCAGAACATGAACGTGAAGTATTTATGTACGAGATCGAAGGTTTGTACTTCAACAAACTTCGTAATGTAAATTCTGCTCGTTCAAATAACTCATCTTCCAAAATATTAGATCATCCACAATTAAAAAAATTTTCGACCTCTTCATGTCAAAAAAAACCTCCCCCTAGTATTTCATCATGTTCTGAATAGATATGTCTAACTTTTCCATCAAACTTTGATCAACAATATTTTAACAAAAATATACTTGTTGGTAAGCAAAATATACGTATAGCTTCTGAAACTTACAATCATCGTATTGATGAAATAAACATTTCAATGATTGATGAAAACAATCAGTAAACTACCTAATACTAGAAGTTGATCATTATTTTAAAAGAAAATTGTTCTTATTTATTAGAAACATTTTTAATTATTATTATTATTTTTTTTTTCGATTAAATGTTTATTAATACCTATTTTATAAAAAAAAAGTTATTAATATAGTCGATTTAAAATAAAGAAACATTTGAAAGTTGTAATTATTATTATCAGCGAACAATTTATTTTTTACCTAAATCTGATCTTTTAATACTTCTACTAGAGCTATACAGACTTCAGGAACAATTTTTGATATAATTTCAGTCACTTTTGAATAAAAAGATTTTAAACTATCGCCAGTGGTCAAATATCGTAGTGTAAGACGTAATTTATCAGATATCGCCAATCTCCAATGCGTGTATTTTTTAGAAATAATTGGTGAACATTGATTTAATAAATATTCGAAATCTGTACAAGTCGGGCGCGTTATTATTTCAAATTCCTCAGAAGGTTCAAAAATGAATCCAAAAATCCAAAAATCGATTTTTAACGAGTTTTCTGTAACAAACATATTTTTAAAAGTATATTTCATATAGTAAGTATAGTTCATATGATAGATATTAATATTAGCTACTACATTAATTATACAATACCTGTATACTTTTTGATATACTTCCGGCTACTTTTGTTGTTCTATTTCCATGAACATTTTGTTATTCGCCAACTCAATTTTTCTAAGGCTTCTTAATTTTATTTTCGCAAAAAAAGTTAAGGCAATTAATTATGATATGCAATTTTGTTCGCAACCAAGACGCATACCATTTTTATTTGATAAATATTACTACATATAATTAATTTATATCATCTACATTAACATATAATTAAAAAATATTAATATTGTATTGTAAACCTACACATAGGCCTTATGACATAATGTTGCCACTAGATTACTATACCTTTTTTTGGCTTTAGAATTTTGATCTTGCCCCAGGTGGGATTTTATCCTGCGGGTGCGCTTGTTCGCGGGGCCTCCTCGGCTAATCTAAATTCTCGTCGAGACCGTCTCGGCGAATGTCGGCATAAACGGCATTGCACTTGTTACTCACGTCAGGGACGTAACTAATACCAGGATCGCATGCGATGGCGTCGACGGTTCGCCTTGAAGCACGTTTCTGAACACACGCGTACAAAAACGACTCACCCGCAAGCAAACTAACACGTCTGACACGCGGTCACATGGAAACTCACGCGATGATGCAAATTCGAACGGATCCGAAGACCAGTGTCCCATAAACGGCCGCTATCCGCTGGCGCGTTTTAGTGTCATCAATGTGTTCGTTTAGTTGTCAAAATGGACCGTTCATATAATAATATAATACTCGACTACAAAATGTAAATAAACCACATCGTATTGTTAATACATTTGAATAAACAGTTGCGCCTACTCAAATCTTAATTTATTTATTAATGAGATTCTTAACATTAATGAAAATTAATTGAAGAGATTTTCTTATTCTAAGGAATAATAAGAAAATACTTTATTTTATTACTCAATTTAATTTTTTTTTTTTTTGTCATTTGAAATATCATCATTGTATTAAATATTATTGTTGAATGCCTTTACATAATATTATCTATTGTAGTTGTAATTAATCAATTGTGGTTCATTCGTTTATGATTGTTGTGGACTCCTACGAATTATTCCGAGGATTTTCTTTGGTCAGTTAACCGGGATGGAGACAAGGCATATTAATTAATAATATATGTACAACAAGACAATGATTTACAGAAAAAAACTTAACGTGGAATATTATAACAGCAAATCGATACTTTTCGTTCTGTACAAGTGCAAAGCAATAATAATGGTACCTTTATGGTAAATTAAAAATAAAATTAAAAACTGAAAATATTTTTACAAAAAAATCTTTGGACCATCACAGTGAGGAATAAAGGACATATAGGACTCTAACGCCCTCACCAATTTCAGAAACACCCTGTATATAAACCCGTCGTAGATTACAAATTCTTATTTTTTATTTGCGTTCATTTTCGTTGCAAATACACCCGATTTTTTTTCCAGAACCGTTCATACACAGTAATAATTATTACGTAGATCAGAAATAGTGCGACACGACACAGACATAGGTTCTTCAACAACTTCTTTGCCGATGATGTTTATTTATATTTGTATATTATGTATATTATGTATGTATATTTTATATTCGCCGTGCGTGTAAGAAATGTGCACGTGTTACATCGCGGACACGCGAGTACCAGGATCGCATGCGGTGGCACCGTCGTTTCTGATCGACACACACACGGCTCGCCCGCGAACGAACAAACGAGTTCGACGAGTCTCATCGTAACCTACGCGATAAGTCAAATTCGAACGGATCCGAGCAGTGGTGGGTCAAGAGGGGAACGGTTATAGACCCAGGTGTAAGTCGAAAATGACTACAAATGTGTTTTATATTCGCTGGTTAACAAATACAAAGTACTGTAATATCAGTCAACTGTCAAACTAAAATGCACAAATAAACTATACTTGTTTCAATTAATATCTATAACAAATTACTAAATCTGAATAAAAAAATGAAATTATTTTGGTTGAAAGAGCCCCCTTGAATGTTTTATGACTACAATCCGGCTCTGCCCACCAACGACCACGATGCACTCGCGTATTTTGATCGTCAATGCTATTCGTTTTTTTTTTCTTTTTTGCATTATGAACCTATTTAAAACCTGATTACACGCTGCTACACGCAAAAATCTCGGGAGAGACTCGGCGCAAGTGCTGTAAGATAATGTGTAGTTTCTAGACAATATTTCTAGATGAATAGTTATTTTTTTTTCGAACCCATGAACCACGAGGATGCGAAACCAGGATTGCCTTAAAGTTTGATTTGGTTAATTTACAGAATATCTTTGGATCAGTTCCGTTTCGAGCAACTGGTATGATTTTCGAGTCCGCCCCATTGAACGACGAGTGGATTATGATGGTCTTGTTTGAAATATTTTGCATAACGTTTTAGTGGTTCCATTGACGTTTGAGATTTTTTTGGTCATGGTAGATAGTCATGTTAGCGAAAAACCATGGTGCATTGGACTATTCACATACTGATAAGCTTGGATTGTTGGATAATGTGTATTTAAAAAATAATTACATGATTACATGAATACTAATGCGCTGTGTTGGTCATTCATCTGCTCTAATTGCTAACAAATCATGTAAAATGCTACCAAGATCTGCTGAAGATCTGATCCGTTCAGTCGCTTTATATGTATCAGCA
The DNA here is from genome assembly GCF_003268045.1 of Sipha flava. Lineage (NCBI taxonomy): Eukaryota > Metazoa > Arthropoda > Insecta > Hemiptera > Aphididae > Sipha > Sipha flava. Next base: position 931,156 of record NW_020273627.1, on the reverse strand, counting down.
ATGCCGGCGGGAGATTTTGCGGGGCCCAGGGCAGATTTTTTTCATGGGCCCTATACAAATTAAGGAAGAAAAATACATTTTTTTTCTATTTTACATAACCTCTAAAAAATATTTTATTTTTTATGTACACAATTAAACAAAGTATATTAAACGTACAATTTTCAATTTGGATTTATTTTTTAAAACTATAAATATTTTTTTGCTTATGCACAGATACATTTTTCGTATTAAAATAAAATATGTATAGATCAAATATTAAGGTACAATTAATTCAAGTTAACTACACAAAAATTAAAAAAAATTCAACATTTTAACATCAAAATTGTTTTTTTCTTTTTTAATTATTTAGAAATAATATATTTTACAAACCTAGTTGTGAGCGATTTTCGATAAACAATGTTAAATACATATATAATCGTAACAAGAGTACGTCGAGGATTGATTCGTTATCGCACAACTAGACAGTCCAATATAAGTTGTCTAATACTCAAAAATGAAATGACAACAGAAAGTGCACTCCGATTGTGTTTTTGTGGTCATGCGGACACCCATCACATACAAGATAAGGAGTACACAATCATTCTTCAACTATAAATGAATAATAATACGATAAACTATACGTATTTTCGGAAAGAAAAACACGCAACCTGGGTTATAATGGAATTATTGGAATTGATGTACACATAATAAATTACATTGTTTTCAGCGAATTATTTTAGACGTCGCCGTTGCCGTTATTAGTCAGTCTTATAATTTATTTTTACTCTCACGCGTATTATTATATAAGCTGATAATATTCATCAATCATTATCGTAAATTTAAAACAACAATCGCATTTCTGATTTCTATCGAAATTATAATTAAATATTCATAAAATTATTCGTAATATAATATATTGGTTACATTTTTTTTTTTTTTTTGATATGCATTTCATTTAAAACCCAGGCACCACTACAGATGGGATTTGTATTTTTAATATTAAAAACAAATTTATAGTATTACAAATTATTACATGCCATTTTAGGCGCGGGGCCCCTAAAATGGCGGGGCCCTGTGCAGCTGCCCCTTCTGCCCTGCCCTTCCGCCGGCGCTGTGTATCAGGCAGCACCAAACGCTGTGCTCAACTAATAGAATACTTCGATGGCCATAAGTAAAAATTTTAAAACTTGCAGATACACGTTGGTTGGCTTTGCACTTGTGTGTTGTTCGACTGTTAGAATGTTGGACAGGCTTACAACATTATTTTGTAGTTGCTATTCAAGAAGATAAATTAAAATCAAGCGAAATCATACTAAATGATCTCAATAATAGAATTATAAAATGTTACTTTTATTTCTTGAAATACGCTTTAAATTATTTTAATAAATTTAATGCTCTTTTTCGAAGTCGCAGTATTTCAATTAAATTACTGTAAAACAATTCTATTTGTCTTCTTAAAAATATATTTCAAAATTTTGTCAAGCCACATTTAATCAATGACTATTTACATGAAAGCAATTTTACTGACAAAAATAATTATTTATCTTATGATGAAGTTTTTGTTGGAGTAAAATGTCAATCTGAATTGAAAATGATAAGGACATTATTTTAGAATTTAAAAAAAACTGTTTTCAATTTTATCTAAAGACTGCAGAAGAAATGGTACTGCTTCTTCCTTTTGAAAATAACATATTCAAAGAAATGTAATTTTTGAATCCCCACATTGTGCTTTACCTGAACGATCATTCAAATTATGAATGGTTTTCTATTCCTAACAATACATTTTCATGGTACATAGATACCTACTTTTAAAGTCGAAGAAGAATGGAGAAGTTTGCCGTGCAATTTAAGTAGTGAAGTAGTTCAACAATTATCAAAATTTCCTTTACTTGAAATGTGGAAAAAGATAAATATGTATCAGATTAAAAATTAGATTTTATTTATGTAAATAATATAGTATTAAAAAATAAAAATGTAAAAATAATGAATATAACATTTGAATGTACTTAACAGTAAGTTTTATATTTTAGGCAAATTGTGTTGAAGAAGGTATTTTATTTCCAAACATGTCTAAATTAGTACAGTTAGTGCTAACATTGCTGCATTCAAATGTTGAAGCTGAGAGAATATTCTCTATTGTAAATGAAATTAAAATTAAAAAGAGAAATAAGATTGGTGATAATGCATTAAATGAAGTTGCTATCATAAGATCTTCATTTTAAGATAAAGGTGTAATTTGCACTCAATTTGAAGTAACTAAAGAGCATATAGTTTTACACAACACTAACAATTTATATTAATATTTCTCTTTTTTATAAAAAATGTATTTATTTCTTCTTAACTGTATGTATTTAAGTATGGTAGGTATTTAAGAGTTTTAAGAGCTGTTGAGTTGTATAATTTTAAAATGTTTTCTAATTTATCTTCTAATATATCTCATTTTTATAAACTAAAGTATTTATTTGTTGTTAACTATGTAATAAAGTAAGGTATTTAAGAGTTTTAAGAGCCTTTAAGTTGCATAATTTTAAAATAATTTACTATTTTCTTTTTTATTATGTTGTTAATAATAATTTTTTTATTTGATTACTTTTTTAATATCTTTGTTATTGTTTTATCTGATATGTAACTTTACTGAAAAGAACACTTATTTAAAAATAATAATTAACTGTAGTACTTATATGTATACTATTATTTATATATTTTGTATGTATTATAAAGTAAGTATGAAATCACAAGTGTTCAGTGTTGTTGAAATTAGTTATTAAAAAAAAAAAGTTGTTATGATTAATTACTGAGTCAAGAAAACATACAATTTATTTTTATCTATATTAATATTTATGTAGGTGCATATAAAAGTTACCGATGAACTTGAAACTTAATGAAAAATACATTTTTTAAGTTATAATGGTTTGTTTAGAATTCATTTTTACAGAGCTTGTTAATGTTGAATTGAAGTTCGACATAAAATGGCTAGTTATTCTTTAAACTTCTAAAATATTATTATAATTTGTATAAGTAAAACATTATATTTAAAAAATTATAATATGCTATTGTCATAAACTAATAAAATATTATACAGTGTTATAATCTTAGGAGAAGTAAGGGTTCGAACATTTCAACGAAAAAGTGTATTATTTATTATGTATTAGCATTGATTATAGAATAAATAGTTAATTCTATAATCAATGGTATTAGCAAGGCATATGGTTGGGAATTTTGATTGCTATCACCTAACATACTGTACGCACCGTATCCCCACACTATGATAATGTTAGACCAATATTCAGATGTGTTTTAGTCCGATCGTAGCACGTACGTTTGTTTGTATTTGTGTTTTCTATTTAGAATATTCACAATAAATAAAAGTTGACTTAAATTGAGTAATAATTTGGAATATCCAAGTACACATCCTTAGTCAGAACTGAAGGCACGCAACACCTATGTCCGCGTCCAACAAACCAACAATAACTATTGGCACGGTTTCGTGATCCGTCCGTTTGAAACTTATGTTCCTCGCGAACGATATTGTAAAACCGTGGATCCGGTAATGGTGTACAAAGAAATGCGTTCGGTGCAGCGTTAAATGGATATCATGGGTGAGTAAATGGACAATATTAATAAACAGTCATGTGAATGCAATCGTCATCATGCAGACACTGCGCAAATCTGCGAGCTTGATAAACATCATCATTCGGATCGTATCGTAAGTTGTTCGTATTGTAATAACAGCAATCATCATCTGTTATGGTTTTGTTGGTGATGCAGCTCGTTAATTGCAGAGTGACATCATCCGATGATGCTCGACAGTTCCGATCGTCTTTCCATTATAATATAATGAATATGATGAATATTACATATTATGTATCAATAATTAAAACTTGTTTTTTCAGGGTAATTTGAAATTTCATCTTTAGGCGTATTCCTTGTTGAAGTCAATGCTCTTCTAGCAACTGTGTAGCCAAACCTGGATTGGAATTTTGAACTGAGCCTGTTATCCAGTTACCTTCCTATGCATGGATTGAAATTAATGCTAACATAACTAATTGAAATAATTGATAAGCACACATTGGACATTGTTTTAATCACTATTATTGTCCGTTACTTGAACAACAAATATTGCTATGTATATTTTTGAGTACTATGTCTGTATAACTTATTTTTTGAAAATTTACAAGTATTAGAGTAAAAGCTAAAAATGAAATTGAACTTAAATTTTGGAAATTAATGGTGAATAGTGTTTATGAAAAATGCATGGAAAATCCTAGAAAAGGAATGGATATAAAATTAGTACCAATTGATAGAATGACATGCTGTTATATCATAGAACCTAATTTTAAAGATTGTATATTTTATTTCAATCATTTTATGTCAATTCACATGTATACATTTGGGTAAAATTATTTCACGAAGTGAAAATAAAATAGTACCTATATGAAAAACAATTTTACTTATGAAATATAAATGTTCTAAATTAGTAATTAATAAACGTATTGTGTTTTTCTTTAAAAAACAAATTAATAATTAAGTTTACATTATATTATGCTTATAAGATTTTAATTTAGATTTATTTTAAATGTAATTATTGTATAATATTTTAATTTTATTGAAATCTGCTTCAATTGAGTTGCGTTCAAATTAATATGTATTGTGTTAAAATATCTAATGATGACATTTATGAGTAATCTTTTGAATCAAAATCAAGTCATGATACACATGATTTATTTTTGTTTTTTTTATAATATCAATAAAAAATGTGTTCGGAAAACAGGTTTGTTTTTTATTCCTTCATTGTAAAATATCCTAATATTGGATTGTTAAACTATGTAATAGTTCCTGTTATTGTATTTTAGACTTATATGTATTTAGTAAATATCTCAGTAGTCCAATTTGTACTTAACCTTAACTGAATTGATGTTAATATTTTTATATTCTTATTTTGCCATTATCTTTAAATTTTTGTTTTTTCTTGTTATTTGTATTGTATTTAATTTTATGGAAGTTGATTCGGACTACAGTGTATTGTATTATGTTTAGTATGATTTTAATTATTTACTAATTTTAAAATAATATACCAATTTCAAGAACCTGTTGATAAAAAATGTACATTTTGTTTTTATTGTTCTAATAACTCGCTTTATCATTCCTGCTTTAATATTACCATTGATTATAAATACTATTTATAATCAGTGATATTACTATATGTTAAATAATGTCAAATTTTATAATTTTGCATTATTTTCAATTTAAAGTGTTGTTCCTTTACCTATTATAGTGATTTAGGTTGAGATTTTATATTATATTAGTAGTGGTCCTTTAAGGTATACCACATGTAAACATACTACTTACACTCTCAAGTACTTCGTGGAGAAGTAATTAATAAGTATAGTAAGAATAACTGTAATTAATTGTACTGATTTTGATTTTGCCCTTATTTTCTTTTTTACATTTAGTTTTCTCTTACAGTTTTCTCTTCTATACAATTTATTATTTTTTTAAGATAATTTTATTTTTAGCACATTGCTTAACATTTTAGTGTAAGTATTGCTTAGCATACATTAATATGATTAGCAATGTGAAAAATTAGAAAATGATTAGCTATAATAGGTTACAATCTTTTTCTAAGTTCAAAATACCAATTACGTTTAGTAATAATAATAATAAAATATGATTTTAACTTATTGTATAAAATTTTAAAAATACGTTATTATTTGTAAGCAGATATTATCATAGAATAGGTTATTTAATAATTTTATTTTTATGTTTAATAATAATTTACAATTTTTGATAAACTTTATTACTTTAAATACTTAATTTTTCTTCTGAACAACTAAGTTGCAATGACCTAATGGTTGTTTATTGGTACTGTAATTGTCTATTAAATAGCAAACGCTGGTTCATATTCGATATTGGTAAATAATATAATTATTGCAATTTTTACACACAGTCGAATAATAGTAATAGTACGAACGACAAACATCGAGTGTCGATTCTATATAATTTCTGTCTTATTCTCTGATAACGCGCACATTGTGTCCACGGCACTGCGCATACCTTCAGCCGCGGTAACAACATGTGCGAGTCAAACCGCTCGCAAACTGACAGCGAAAATTATTTGAACGGCGGGAATCGCTAGAGCCCATCAAGAGTTTTTTTCACGAACACAATGCGAACCTCGTGTAAGTTTGGACGGCGTTGACAGGTTTGCAGTAGGTTCAGCTCACACATGTATATTCGGCTTAGATTATATATTAATATAGTATAACATAATATAGTATATGAGGCGTGTACGAAATTGTTTCATGTACACTGTTTGAAGAAAAAGACTTGGTACGATCGGTCCTGTTCTCTCGTTTAGTAGTTTATATAGTATATAAAAAGTAAAGTCGCGTTATTTGGAACGGAAAATATAAAAGAAATACAATTTGACATTTGAGACGTTTGAGTTTCGCCACAAATGTGAACGTAAGTCAAATCTCGAACACACGAGTACCAGGATCGCATGAAGCAGCATCGTTGATTTGCTATAGAGTGCATTTCCGATCAACTACACGTAACACGCACGGCGAGTACCCGAGTCAATACGTCCGACGAGTGTGAATTGAAATTGTCCCATACCGTACGACGGTTCAATATATTTAATACACTTGTATAAGATAGTATAAGAGTAACATCTTTGAGTAACAATGAAATTCTGGAAAGAAGGTACATTCAAAACGACTTATTACGTCCTCTGCCAAAACTCACTTCTTGAAAATTAACTAGGAACGCAGACGGAATTCGGAGTGCAAGGTTTAGTGTTTGACCTGCAACCGTCACCTCCATATAATACCCTGATCAAAAAGAGACCGAATGGCTCACCCATGGAAGTAGACGATCAAGTTACCACTGATCCTATGGAAATAGACCGGGTCGAGCCAATGGAAGTAGACGATCGAGTTACAACCATATATGATATATATGCAAACTAGATCCGGACGGTGGCATAATAAACATGATAAACACTGTGTCAATGACGGATTTTTGCCAACACATCTTATTATTTAATTTTTGAACGCAAGTGATACGATTTTGAGTAACTGAATGCGATCTTTTTATGACCAATTTATTTTTTCACAAATAAGTGTATTAGATAAATTTTTTCGTATACGAACATTAAATTTGTTTCCTCAGATACCAGGAGTGTATGTAATAGGGGTCTTTATTTCACGTGTATTTAATTACACGGGTACACGTGTTTTAAAGAAATCGGTGTTGAAGTTCTTGTAAATATAATGAACGGATAAACGAACATTAAAATCCGTGTACCCGTGTACCCGTGTATTTTATTTAAAAAAAAAAATTGTCTATTGATCAAATTTTCTCATTATGAAATGTATAGACTACAGATTGTAGTAGATCATATATTTGTGTATAATGAAATATATATTTATTGTTATACACGTTTATGAATAATACGTACTTATAATATTTTCAGTCTATAACATTTTTATTTTCTTAGTTTTGAATAAGTATATTATTAATTACAATTAGTAACAATACATTTTAAACAAAATAATTACGAATAAATTAAGTAAAAAAATAAACATAAAAATATAGGTACTCGATGATTTAACATAATTTATAAATAAAGAAGAAATATTAATAATTTAATAATAATAACTTAAAGTTATAAATAAATAATATGTTTAAAGAGACAGAAAATTAGATAAAGAATAATTCAACACGAATTGTCATTAAATGTCTTCCTAAAGATCCTGTGGTATCACCATTACAACAGAACTCATTATTTTCACTGTCAGAACATAAACTGCAGTATGTTTTATTTCCTTGACGATTAGTATATTGCCAGACCCAGCTTTTTCGGTTGTTCATTTTAATATTTTTAATTATTCAATTATGTATTAAATAAATGTACGACTTATTAGCGTAAACGTCAAATGAAAGAATGAGAATATTGTCGCGTATTGCGTAGTCACATAATATAAAAACACACATTATAAGAGGTTCTCATGAACATCGAAACTGGGCGTGTGAATAAGTTAAGTCGTTCACATGGTTGTCTTATTTTATTATCTTGTTCATTTGCGAGTTGCAGATACGTGGGTGGTTGACCACATCCTGTGTCCCTGCATCAGCGATTGTGTAATACACACACGTGCGGAATCGATGGGAAATTATCATATTTTATTGCCATTAGCGCACACGCACACTCACAATTCGTGGAAATTATCTTATTTTATTATCTTGTTCATTTACACACACACACTTGGGATTTTACACACACATACAATATCACATATAAAAGGGACCCGAAAACAAGTGCAAATCAGACGAGTCTTGTCTATGCTGCACTGAGCACCTTCACGTCAGTGTATGTTATGGTCTGGACTTAGAAATATTTCCAATTATTTTATAAGTACAATTGTTAGGACTTAAATAATTTCTATCACTAGAATATTTACAAAATTTGTAGTTAGAATAATTTTTATAAGTTAAATAAATTTAATTATTTTAAAAAGAAGTCTTAATTATTCCTGACTACACTTCCACACAAGCGTTGACTGAGACGTTGTAACTGAGTTAACGGATCAAACGGTTGGCACGTAACAAAAATACCTATTTTTAAAAACGATGCTTTAAGTTTTATCTAGGTTTCCATCAGGTAGGTGCATAATTACGAGACAACACAAACTATGAAAGTCACTAAGATATCACTAATAAACTTTAAATGCATTTAATATTATCAAAACATATAATTTATATAGTATTATATTTATACACTATTAAGGTTTTGAGATTAATATTTAATAATATATTATGGTTAAATTATATGTAAAACCAATGTTGTAATATAATTGCAACTTATAAGTAATATATATATATATGTATATGTATATAACTTGTATATATTAAATATTATATTTATATTAATTATTTAAAATAAACTTTAAAAAAATACACGGATTCCGCGTACACGTATTACTTAATACATGTTCAAAATCGCGAGCCCTAGTATGTATTGTATACACGCATTAGGGCTGTGCGATTATTTTACATCAATCTTGGAAAGATCGATTTTTATCAATTAATCTATTAATGGTTAAATTGATTAAACGATTACCGATTAAATTGATTAATTGATTAATTGATTAATGATTATATGGATTTATTTAATAATTTATTATTTATTAAAAAATTAATTTATAGATTTTTAAAAGAGTAAAAATGTATTTATAAAGCACATTATTTTATTAACCGTTTTGAAAAAGAGAGAATTATGGAAGTATGAAAATTGAAGAATACTTTCGTAAAAAATAGGTTCACCTATGGCTCTATAAAAATACTTTCTGATAATATATATTTCAACAAAATATAGTAAAATATTGAATATATAAATATGTACAGAAGTGTAAAAGAAACTGGTGATGAAAGGGTACAATTCATAATTACAAAAACATATAAAGATTTATCAGATATTCTACTATATTCTAATTGCTCATTAATTTTAATTATAATATTAAGTCAGTGGCGTAGCCAAGGGGGGGGGGGGCTAAGGGGGCTATAGCCCCC